>NC_069500.1:352127625-352312625 GCF_027579735.1 Bombina bombina
AGAAGGCTAGTTTGCTTTTATTTTAACACAGCTATTATTTCTCAAACATAAAAGCTTTTTTTCTGCAAAAACAGAATTTATGCTTACCTGATAAATTACTTTCTCCAACGGTGTGTCCGGTCCACGGCGTCATCCTTACTTGTGGGATATTCTCTTCCCCAACAGGAAATGGCAAAGAGTCCCAGCAAAGCTGGTCACATGATCCCTCCTAGGCTCCGCCCACCCCAGTCATTCGACCGACGGACAGGAGGAAATATATATAGGAGAAACCATATGATACCGTGGTGACTGTAGTTAGAGAAAATAATTCATCAGACCTGATTAAAAAACCAGGGCAGGCCGTGGACCGGACACACCGTTGGAGAAAGTAATTTATCAGGTAAGCATAAATTCTGTTTTCTCCAACATTGGTGTGTCCGGTCCACGGCGTCATCCTTACTTGTGGGAACCAATACCAAAGCTTTAGGACACGGATGAAGGGAGGGAGCAAATCAGGTCACCTAAATGGAAGGCACCACGGCTTGCAAAACCTTTCTCCCAAAAATAGCCTCCGAAGAAGCAAAAGTATCAAATTTGTAAAATTTGGCAAAAGTGTGCAGTGAAGACCAAGTCGCTGCCTTACATATCTGGTCAACAGAAGCCTCGTTCTTGAAGGCCCATGTGGAAGCCACAGCCCTAGTGGAGTGAGCTGTGATTCTTTCAGGAGGCTGCCGTCCGGCAGTCTCATAAGCCAATCGGATAATGCTTTTAAGCCAAAAGGAAAGAGAGGTAGAAGTCGCTTTTTGACCTCTCCTTTTACCAGAATAAACAACAAACAAGGAAGATGTTTGTCTGAAATCTTTAGTAGCCTCTAAATAGAATTTTAGAGCACGGACTACGTCCAAATTGTGTAACAAACGTTCCTTCTTTGAAACTGGATTCGGACACAAAGAAGGTACAACTATCTCCTGGTTAATATTTTTGTTGGAAACAACTTTCGGAAGAAAACCAGGCTTAGTACGCAAAACCACCTTATCTGCATGGAACACCAGATAGGGCGGAGAACACTGCAGAGCAGATAACTCTGAAACTCTTCTAGCAGAAGAAATTGCAACCAAAAACAAAACTTTCCAAGATAATAACTTAATATCTACGGAATGTAAGGGTTCAAACGGAACCCCTTGAAGAACTGAAAGAACTAGATTTAGACTCCAGGGAGGAGTCAAAGGTCTGTAAACAGGCTTGATCCTAACCAGAGCCTGAACAAATGCTTGAACATCTGGCACAGCTGCCAGTCTTTTGTGAAGTAAAACAGATAAAGCAGAGATCTGTCCCTTCAGAGAACTTGCAGATAATCCTTTCTCCAAACCTTCTTGTAGAAAGGATAGAATCTTAGGAATTTTTATCTTGTTCCATGGGAATCCTTTAGATTCACACCAACAGATATATTTTTTCCATATTTTATGGTAAATTTTTCTAGTTACAGGCTTTCTAGCCTGAATCAGAGTATCTATTACAGAATCTGAAAACCCACGCTTTGATAAAATCAAGCGTTCAATCTCCAAGCCGTCAGTTGGAGGGAAACCAGATTCGGATGTTCGAATGGACCCTGAACAAGAAGGTCCTGTCTCAAAGGTAGCTTCCATGGTGGAGCCGATGACATATTCACCAGGTCTGCATACCAAGTCCTGCGTGGCCACGCAGGAGCTATCAAGATCACCGAGGCCCTCTCCTGATTGATCCTGGCTACCAGCCTGGGGATGAGAGGAAACGGTGGGAATACATAAGCTAGGTTGAAGGTCCAAGGTGCTACTAGTGCATCTACTAGGGTCGCCTTGGGATCCCTGGATCTGGACCCGTAGCAAGGAACCTTGAAGTTCTGACGAGACGCCATCAGATCCATGTCTGGAATGCCCCATAATTGAGTTATTTGGGCAAAGATTTCCGGATGGAGTTCCCACTCCCCCGGATGGAATGTCTGATGACTCAGAAAATCCGCTTCCCAATTTTCCACTCCTGGGATGTGGATCGCAGACAAGTGGCAGGAGTGATCCTCCGCCCATTGAATTATCTTGGTCACTTCTTTCATCGCCAGGGAAGTCCTTGCTCCCCCCTGATGATTGATATATGCAACGGTCGTCATGTTGTCTGACTGGAACCTTATGAATTTGGCCTTTGCTAGTTGAGGCCAAGCTCTGAGAGCATTGAATATCGCTCTCAGTTCCAGAATGTTTATCGGGAGAAGAGACTCTTCCCGAGACCATAGACCCTGAGCTTTCAGGGATTCCAAGACCGCGCCCCAGCCCACTAGGCTGGCATCGGTCGTGACAATGACCCACTCTGGTCTGCGGAAGCTCATTCCCTGTGACAGATTGTCCAGGGTCAGCCACCAACGGAGTGAATCTCTGGTCTTTTGATCTACTTGAATCGTCGGAGACAAGTCTGTATAATCCCCATTCCACTGTCTGAGCATGCACAGTTGTAATGGTCTTAGATGAATTCGTGCAAAAGGAACTATGTCCATTGTTGCAACCATCAATCCTATTACTTCCATGCACTGCGCTATGGAAGGACGAGGAACAGAATGAAGTACTTGACAAGAGCTTAGAAGTTTTGATTTTCTGACCTCTGTCAGAAAAATCCTCATTTCTAAGGAATCTATTATTGTTCCCAAGAAGGGAACTCTTGTTGACGGGGACAGAGAACTTTTTTCTTTGTTCACCTTCCATCCGTGAGATCTGAGAAAGGCTAGGACGATGTCCGTATGAGCCTTTGCTTTTTACAGGGACGACGCTTGAATCAGGATGTCGTCCAAGTAAGGTACTACTGCAATGCCCCTTGGTCTTAGAACCGCTAGAAGGGACCCTAGTACCTTTGTGAAAATCCTTGGAGCAGTGGCTAATCCAAATGGAAGTGCCACAAACTGGTAATGCTTGTCCAGAAAAGCCTTAGGAACTGATGATGTTCCTTGTGGATAGGAATATGTAGGTACGCATCCTTTAAATCCACGGTAGTCATAAATTGATTTTCCTGGATAGTAGGTAGGATCGTTCGAATAGTTTCCATTTTGAACGATGGTACCCTGAGAAATTTGTTTAGGATCTTTAGATCCAAAATTGGTCTGAATGTTCCCTCTTTTTTGGGAACTATGAACAGATTGGAATAAAATCCCATTCCTTGTTCTCTTATTGGAACTGGATGTATCACTCCCATCTTTAACAGGTCTTCTACACAATGTAAGAATGCCTGTCTCTTTATTTGGTTTGAAGATAATTGAGACCTGTGGAACCTTCCCCTTGGGGGTAGTTCCTTGAATTCCAGGAGATAACCTTGAGAAACTATTTCTAGCGCCCAAGGATCCTGAACATCTCTTGCCCAAGCCTGAGCAAAGAGAGAAAGTCTGCCCCCCACCAGATCCGGTCCCGGATCGGGGGCTATCCCTTCATGCTGTTTTGGTAGCAGTGGTAGGCTTCTTGGCCTGCTTACCCTTGTTCCAGCCTTGCATTGGTTTCCAGGCTGGTTTGGGTTGTGAAGTATTACCCTCTTGCTTAGAGGATACAGAATTAGAGACTGGTCCGTTTCTGCGAAAGGGACGAAAATTAGGCTTATTATTAGCCTTAAAAGACCTATCCTGTGGGAGGGCGTGGCCCTTTCCCCCAGTGATGTCTGAAATAATCTCTTTCAAATCAGGTCCAAAAAATGTTTTACCTTTGAAAGGAATGTTAAGCAATTTTGTCTTGGAAGACACATCCGCTGACCAAGACTTTAGCCAAAGCACTCTGCGCCACGACAGCAAACCCTGAATTTTTCGCCGCTAATCTAGCTAATTGCAAAGCGGCATCTAAAACAAAAGAGTTAGCCAATTTAAGTGCTTGAACTCTGTCCATAACCTCCTCATACGAAGATTCTTTACTGAGCGATTCTTCTAGTTCCTCGAACCAGAAACACGCTGCCGTAGTGACAGGAACAATGCATGAAATTGGTTGTAGAAGGTAACCTTGCTGTACAAAAATCTTTTTAAGCAAACCCTCTAATTTCTTATCCATAGGATCTTTGAAAGCACAACTATCTTCGATAGGAATAGTAGTGCGTTTGTTTAGAGTAGAAACCGCCCCCTCGACCTTGGGGACTGTCTGCCATAAGTCCTTTCTGGGGTCGACTATAGGAAATAATTTCTTAAATATAGGGGGGGGGGACAAAAGGTATGCCGGGCCTTTCCCACTCTTTATTTACTATGTCCGCCACCCGCTTGGGTATAGGAAAAGCGTCGGGGGGCACCGGAACCTCTAGGAACTTGTCCATCTTACATAATTTCTCTGGAATGACCAAATTGTCATAATCATCCAGAGTAGATAACACCTCCTTAAGCAGTGCGCGGAGATGTTCTAATTTAAATTTAAATGTCACAACATCAGGTTCAGCTTGATGAGAAATTTTTCCTGAATCTGAAATTTCTCCATCAGACAAAACCTCCCTCATGGCCCCTTGAGATTGGTGTGAGGGTATGTCAGAACAGTTATCATCAGCGTCCTCTTGCTCTTCAGTGTTTAAAACAGAGCAATCGCGCTTTCTCTGATAAGTAGGCATTTTGGATAAAAGATTTGCTATGGAGTTATCCATTACAGCCGTTAATTGTTGCATGGTAATAAGTATTGGCGCACTAGATGTACTAGGGGCCTCCTGTGTGGGCATAACTGGTGTAGACACAGTAGGGGATGATGTAGTATCATGTTTACTCCCCTCATTTGAGGAATCATCTTGGGCAATATCATTATCTGTTGCATTACTGTCCTTACTTTGTTTGGACACTATGGCACAATTATCACATAAATTTAAATGGGGAGACACATTGGCTTTCATACATATAGAACATAGCTTATCTGATGGTACAGACATGTTAAACAGGCTTAAACTTGTCAACAAAGCACAAAAAACGTTTTAAAATAAAACCGTTACTGTTACTTTAAATTTCAAACTGAAAACACTTTATTACTGAATATGTGAAAAAGTATGAAGGAATTGTTCACCACAGTGTCTTAAAGCATTAAACGTATTGCACACCAAATTTCAGAGCTTTAACCCTTAAATTAACGGAACCGGAGCCGTTTTTACATTTAACCCCTATACAGTCCCAGAATGAGGCTCTGTCTATAACTAGAAAGGCCCCCATCTGAAAAAGGTGTCCAACACAGTGCCTGCCGTTTTTCTAAACGTTCCCCAAGATTATAATACCAATAATTAGTTAGAATCTGCATAATATGCCTAGTAAAGCAATTGTTTTAGCCCAGAAAAATGTCTACCAGTTTTTAAGCCCTTTATTCTTTTATGTTTAACTAAGAAAATGGCTTACCGGTCCCCATGAGGGGAAATGACAGCCTTCCAGCATTACACAGTCTTGTTAGAAATATGGCTAGTCATACCTTAAGCAGAAAAGACTGCTAACTGTTTCCCCCAACTGAAGTTACTTCATCTCAACAGTCCTGTGTGGAAACAGCAATCGATTTTAGTTACTGTCTGCTAAAATCATCTTCCTCTTACAAACAGAAATCTTCATCCTTTTCTGTTTCAGAGTAAATAGTACATACCAGCACTATTTTAAAATAACAAACACTTGATAGAAGAATAAAACTACATTTAAACACCAAAAAACTCTTAACCATCTCCGTGGAGATGTTGCCTGTGCAACGGCAAAGAGAATGACTGGGGTGGGCGGAGCCTAGGAGGGATCATGTGACCAGCTTTGCTGGGACTCTTTGCCATTTCCTGTTGGGGAAGAGAATATCCCACAAGTAAGGATGACGCCGTGGACCGGACACACCAATGTTGGAGAAACACAGGTTTCTAAAGGTATTGTCATCCCTACAATAAATATTTTGTATGGCTGGCAAGGTTGGCACACACTTGGATGGATCCTGGACTACACTTTCATGCTGTACATTTCAATATCCACTAGCTGGGGAGATATAGAAAACTGTTTATCTATGATTACTATTTACATGACACTGTAAACACGGTAGACACCATTACAGTTTTGATAATTTTCTAGTAGAATGAGGAGGGAGACTAGGATGCAGCTTATTACCATGAGCAGGGGTCAAGTCTAAAGTCTAGGAACTCACAATTATTTAGAGAGATTAAGAATCAGAGAGAAAGCATGAAGCTGAAAGGACATGACTCTTCCCTGATTGATGAGCACATTTTTCAGTGAAACACTGAACTTTTTTTTTAAACCAACTTTAAAATAACTAAACTAGACACACACGAACACCTGTTTAATGTCAGGGTGTCCATACTTTGTTTTTAACTCACATGGGTAGCCTCAGTGCCTCACACCCTCCTTCCTCCCCTCTCCTTCCTTTCCAGGGTGGGCTGAGACCTCCGTGTCTGACAGAAATTCCAGATTTCTCCTCTGTCACATAGCCTCACTCACTTAAAGGGACAGTCTAGTCCAAAATAAACTTTCATGATTCAGATAGAGAATGTCATTTTAAACAATTTTCCAATTTACTTTTATTACCAATTTTGCTTTTTTTTCTTGGTATTCTTAGTTGAAAGCTAAACCTAGGAGGTTCATATGCTAATTTCTAAGCCCTTGAAGGCCGCCTCTTCTCTCAGGGCATTTTGACAGTTTTTCACCACTAGAGGGTGTTAGTTCATGTGTGTCATATAGATAACACTGTGCTCACGCACGTGGAGTTCCAGTGAGCCAGCTCTGATTGGCTAAAATGGATGTCTGTCAAAAGAACTGAAATAAGGGGGCAAATTGCAGAGGCTTAGATACAAGGTAATCACAGAGGGAAAAAGTGTATTTATATAACTGCGTTGGTTATGCAAATCTAAGGAATGGGTAATAAAGGGATTATCTGGTGTAGACTGTCCCTTTAAGCTGCAATAGTCCTGAGAAGTGCTGAGAGGAGCTAAATAACCTCAGAGAAAGCCACACAGAAATGTAAGCACCATGAGTTCCATACAGTGCAGGGTGATCACACAGCAGGACCGCTGACAGACTTGCATTTAGTGTATTGTAGGAAGCGTTATTGCCCATTACTAGAGGATCTCACTATCTCTCTAACCAGACTGTACTCCAAATACTCCCACCAGCAGCAGCAGTGTTTACTGAAGCGTTTCTGTTCTCTGTCCATGAGGAACTTAGTAACTCCTGCAAAAATAGTGCAGGAGCTCCGTTCCCATGCGTTCCCGCTGGACTTGACCCCTGACCATGAGAAAAATTGTTCACCTACCCCACTGAACACGGGGGTGATATTCTTTTTTTTTTTCTTCTTTTTTCCCCCCCAATCAGCTTTATTAAAGACTTCCAACAGTACATCAAATACATCAAATACATCAATGCAATACATACACTGAATATCAAAGACAAATAACAATCATTCATTTTTATCCTAACATAAACTTTCAGTAATCGTCAGAACATAATTGTTACTTTTCACCTTACCCATATGTTCTTGAAAGTATGTGATATTATCATTCAATCCTCCTATACCTATATTATATGTATCGCTTGTCATATTAAATAGCTGACGTTTTAAACTTGCAAGCAATATATGTATCTCAAATTGTTCTAGTTTGAATTAAAATAGGCTCACTTTTAAGATTAATATAGAAATAATCCTCTAAATTTAGAATATGAATGTCTTTTTTCTTCCAATTCTTTTGCTAGAAGAAATTTCATACTATTACTCGCAATGAAAGTTTTTCTTTTGTGGGCAGGGAACTTGCTAGGAATTATAGGGCTAATATTCTATGGAGGGAGAGTGAATTAGGGGATCAAATATTCATTGTAATGGTAATCACCTGTTTCAACTAGGCACCAGGGAGGTGTAGATGGGGGAGGACACTATTATATCACACCGATAAAACACTGTTATATCAACCTTGTAAAAAAACAGATCAAAATGAAACCCCATTTTCAAAAGGGGTAAGCCCTCTGCCTAAGAGCAAGGGCAAACCCCTCTTTCCAATGAAGGGGTCTTATACCACTGTGTTGGTTGGCGAGTTCTATAAATGATGTCAATCATTTACGGAAATTAAAATAATACCCGTATATGGTTGATAACCTTCAAGTGATTCAACATTTGTTAAAAGCTGACTAGAAAATATCACATGAACGTCTATATTAAGCTAATCAGGATTCTAGTGCCAGGACTTGGAAGGGAGTGAGCATCTAGCATGTGCAGTCACTTTACTTCAATCTACAGTTTTAGGAAGCAGATGAAGAGTAACTGCTAACAGAGCACAGAGGGCTAGATTACAAGTGGTACTTAGCACTCCTACTTGAGCATAAACTTCACTAGAAATAAGTGTTATGCTCATGCTGGGTAGCGTGCATATTAAAAGTTGAAAGTAAAAAGTTTGCACGTAAGTAAAACCTGATGTGCTAACTTATGGACATTGAATAGAACGACCCTGTTAACTTATTCTCCCCATAGACTTCAATGGAGAAAAACCTAACACTTATCACTCACGTGCTAACCCAACAGGAGTTATTAATATTTTCTATTCCAATGTTCTTCACATACAAGATTTTTTTTTTAATTGTAAATACATATTTATATTTTTTTTATATACAGTATATATATATATATATATATATATATATATATATATATATATATATATATATATATATACACACATTATATACAATGAGGGGGGAAAATTATTTGATCCCCTGCTAATTTTGTACGTTTGCGCACTGACAAAGAAATGATCAGTCTATAATTGTAATAGTAGGTTTATTTGAACAGTGAGAGACAGAATAACAACAAAATAATCCAATAAAACACAGTTATAAATTGATTTGCATTTTAATGAGTGACATAAGTATTTGACCCCTTTGCAAAACATGACTTAGTACTTGGTGGAAAACCCTTGTTGGCAATCACAGAGGTCAGACGTTTCTTGTAGTTGCAGACATCTCAGGAGGGATTTTGTCCCACTTCTCTTTGCAGATCCTCTCCAAGTCATTAAGGTTTAGAGGCTGACGTTTGACAACTCGAACCTTCAGCTCTCTTCACAGATTTTCTATGGGATTAAGGTCTGGAGACTGGCTAGGCCTCCAGGACCTTAATTTGCTTCTTCTTGAGCCACTCCTTTGTTGCCTTGGCTGTGTGTTTTGGGTCATTGTCATGCTGGAATACCAATCCACAACCCATTTTCAATGCCCTGATTGAGAGAAGGAGGTTCTCACCCAAGATTTGACGGTACATGGCCCTGTCCATCATCCCTTTGATGCAGTGAAGTTGTCCTGTCCCGTTAGCAGAAAAAAACCCTGAAAGCATAATGATTCCACCTCCATGTTTGACGATGGGGATGGTGTTCTTGGGGTCATAGGCAGCATTCCTCCTCCTCCAAACATGGCGAGTTGAGTTGATGCCAAAGAGCTCGATTTTGGTCTCATCTGACCACAACACTTTCCCCCAGTTCTCCTCTGAATCATTCAGATGTTAATTGGCAAGCTTCAGATGGGCCTGTACATGTGCTTTCTTGAGCAGTGGGACCTTGCGGGCACTGCAGGATTTCAGTCTTTCACGGCGTAGTGTATTACCAATTGTTTTCTTGGTAACTATAGTCCCAGCTGTCTTAAAATCATTAACATGATCCTCCTGTGTAGTTCTGAGCTGATTCCTCACCGTTCTCATCATCATTGAAACTCCACGAGGTGAGATCTTGCATGGAGCCCCAGACGGAGGGAGATTGACAGTTATGTTTTGTTTCTTCCATTTGCGAATAATCGCACCAACTGTTGTCAATTTTCACCAAGCTGCTTGGCAATGGTCTTGTTGCCCATTCCAGCCTTGTGTAGGTCTACAATCTTTTCCCTGACATACTAGGAAAGCTCTTTAGTCTTGGCCATGGTGGAGAGTTTGGAATCTGATTGATTGATTGCTTCTGTGGACAGTTGTCTTTTATACAGGTAACAAGCTGAGATTAGGAGCACTCCCTTTTAAGAGAGTGCTCCTAATTATCTCCATTGTTACACATATGTCTATACATATAAATCCATGTTTCTCTATGTATGTGTACGTATCTCAATGTAAAATCCCTTCGTCTGCTTTTTTTTCCTAACACTCGAGATCTCGTTTCTTTGAGCCCTTATAACTTTTGTGTGCAATATTTTTTTTTAAATAATTTTATTAGACAGTGTTAATATGAGTGTAACTGTACTATGTAATGTATTTGTGAAGTATTTTGTGAAACTTTTGTGTTGCGCAAAACTGTTAACTAAAGCTCTTTGAGCGCGAATTGTTGCGTAAAATGCGGCCTTCATCCATCTTCAGCTCTTCAACACATAGGTCCTCTTCATGCGGTCACCAGCTGCACACTGAATTTTTAATAAAAATGGTACCCTTGCATTCCTATTGGCTGATTTTCATGTTCAAATTCAAATCAGCCAATAGAAAAAGCTTTCATTCTATTGGCTGATTTGACTTTGAACATGAAAATCAGTCAATAGGAATGTAAGGGTACCCCTATATAAAAGGGGTACCTTTTATTCAAAATTCAATGTGCGGCTGGTGACCGCATGAAGAGGACCTCCGTGTTGAGGATCCAAAGATGGATGAAGACCGTCGCATATGGATGAAGATAGATATTGACCGATTGAAGATTGGAGCGCTGCCATCATCTTTGGTGAGTACCATCTTGGGATTTAGTGTTAGGTTGTTGTTTTTTTATAGGGTTTTTTTTTAGATTAGGGAATTTTTTTTTTACCTCTGGGCAGCAAAAGAGCTAAATGCCCTAATGTAATATGTCTTTTGTTTTTTTTTAAGTAATGTTAGGTTTTTAGTTTTTAACAGAAATGTTAGTTGTTTTTTTACTGTAATGTTATTATTTTTTTTTGTTTTGTGTAATGTTAGTTTTTTTTTTAAATAGTAATGGTAGGTTTATTTTATTTTTTTAAAAAAAGGTTAGATTTTTAAAATTTTTCAGTTAAGTTTTTAATTTTTTCAAAGGTATTTAGTTTTTTTTGGCTGGCGGTTTATGGGTTAATAGTGTTAAAAGTTTTTAAACGATTTTATACTGGATTTTTATATCAGTATCTGGGCATATTCTTTTTTATAGTAGTGTCTATTACATGCAGTTATGAAAATGGGTGTATACTGGTGCTTTAAACTGTTGCAGAGTCAAATAACAAGCAAAAGTCATAAATAAAATCTTTCCAAACAAAAGCTTAAACAGAAGTGCAGTCAGGGGAAGCAGAAGTCAAACCAGTAATCCAATAGTAATTGCCAGAATAAAAGCTATCAATTCAATACACAAGCAACCACATGCTACAAACACAGATAAAGATTACTGCAAGTAAAGCCTAATTTATCTTCTAAACCTCCTTACAGGTATGTACACCTAACTGCAGTAGAGAGAGAAATCACCCTTTTAACCAAATGCCTATAATGACACCTACTGTCAACTTCTGAAACACAGCCATCCAGTACTTCACAACGCAAATATCCCAATGTTTCGTAAGAGATGACGAGTCACAAATTTGTTAGTCTCTCAAAAGCGCCTAAGGTTCATACCCTCCACACACCTCACCTCCATGAGCAGATGTGGGGGTCACTGAAGCTTCTCCAGGTTGAGTACTTATGATCACTTCTTTAGACTAGAAAGCATGCTGAATTAAAAGTCAGTTTGCTTCTACATTTTCTAGGCTTTTAGGTTCCCCTCTTTACACTCCTTGTACTTCTGCATCTCCTTCATTGGGGGACTTTACCTCTTTCCCCAGCAACCTTCTACTGGACAACATTGGGTAAAGTAACTTGGCAGACTTGTTTGACTGAATGGGTCTTTATTTATGTATGGAATGTTTATCTTGTCATTTAACCCTTTCTTTATTATTGTTGCATTTTGCATTTTTTGTCTTTAATGCTCTGATATATCATCCCATATGTTGTCTAGTTTAAACTCAGACTAGCATTTCCACTCTACCTTACTCTAGGCTGTTGAGAAGTGTTCCATCTTTTTGCTGTGCAAGTTCCATAATTCCCACACTGTAGATGTGTTAGTTATTAATTATGTTCTCATGTTTGAAATAATGTGGCAGCAAGTGGTAAAAGTAATCAACTTACTTTATTACAAATATTAAAATCAAGCAACGCGTTTCTCAGCCACTAGTGGCTGTTTCATGAGGCTTATTAAAAACAGGTAACAAACACTTGCTATATATGCCATACAAACAAATTAAACTAATTGGCAACTCCTGTTAAGGGAGTTACCTGAAGAAACACTCAGGTGAATGGTGACCAATCAGAAGGAGTCACATGCTGTGACATCACCATGTAAACATTGCAATAGTGATTAGATCAATGACAGATCAAAATATTACACTAATACTATGTTACACAATGTGTTCACAAACATAAAGGTTCAATCTTAAAAATATGCTAACAATGTTTAAACGGCTAACATCTGATTAATAAAAATTAAAAAATAAAAACCATTAAAACTTTTCCACATTGAATCTGCCCATATGCGTTCTTGGGGCATGAGATGACAATTAGGTGAACATAAACATGTGTCTGTGTGAAAATCTAAACCCAATCATCTCAGGTAGTAGTGGTAATACAGTATAAGATAGCTCATAAGCGTTGTCTAGGTTGTTAATTTATAAATGTACACAATCCAGCCTTCTCATCTAAAAGCGGATTCACATAATCTAACAGCACACTTGTGCTTAATCATAAGACACAATATAGATTTTCACACAGACACATGTTTATGCTTACCTAATTGTCATCTCATGCCCCAAGAACGCAACAGATTCTGCAGCGCTATAAACATAGGCGGTATACAAGTTAACATTTATAGGTATCAAATGGGTAGAGGGCCCTGCTGAGAGTTGTACTGTTGTCAGCTTTTATGAAGGTGATCTAAAAACAGCTGGGCTTATAGACTTACATTCTAAGGGGTGGGGCATTGCCCTAAAACGATCAGCTCTTTTACTTAAAAAAAAACCAAACTAACCACCAAATATTACAATCCCCCCACAAACCCATTTTTGTGCCCCAAAAGCTTAACCTATTGTATGCCACAAAGTGTTACAATTGCAGTCATTTTTGTGCCCCAAAAGCTATATAAGCAGTGGAGATGTAATATTAACCTTTATGGTTCCGTTGCCAGTGTAACACTTTGTGGCATACAATAGGTTAACCTTTTGGGGCACAAACTTGGCTGCAAAAGCACTGCAGTGAAAATACAATGTGGTAATGTTGGCATTAATGTAATGTAACCAGGGCAATTTGATTCAGCAGCTGCCCGGTGTTCTATCAGTGGAGGTAACTTTAGTGTGCACGGCCGTTGTTCTATAAGAAGAGCAAATGTGCCAGGTTGGGACGTAGTTGCTTTGGAATGCGACTACGATGAGGAGCTCATGCGCAGTATGGATTTGTTATCAGGCAGCTGATGAAATGTCACTTACGTTCGCTAGTCTGATGAATTCCCTCTTCTGACAGAACACCGGCTCCTGAGCCTGTATGCATGCTTTTCAGAAAAAGATAGCAAAAGTACAAAGAAAAATTGATAACAGAAGTAAATTAGAAAGTAGTTTATACTTGCATACTCTATCTGAATCATTAAAGAGAAATGTTGGGTTTCATTTCCCTTTAAATATTAAAGGTGTATCAAAAGATTTGAGATATTAGACATTCTGTTAGTACTATCAAAGATTTGGATTACTTCAATACCAATCCCGATAACATAGCATATTACAAATCTGCAAACTAACCCTGAGTGCACTGATAGGTATCCAACCAAGCACAACGATCTACACATCTGTAACATTACCTAATATTGGTCCCGGATCACTATACTATTTACTAGCTGTGACCTTACACGGATAATATAAACTTGTGGGTGTAGACAAAATTTGATAACTACATAGCCCCCTTGAACTACAGCAGACCTGTACAGATTTATAATTTGTATCTCTGTGATACAAATACCGACTCTTATACACCACAAATCCATATATCAGACCTGACACAATGTTATATACATTTATTCCTTGACTATAGAAGGTGATCTAAATGTGGTTTTAAAATAATTTCCTAATTTTACTAGTTATTTAATAAAAGTTATGTTTTAACTTAGTTTCACAAGTTTATTCATTACATGCTGTCTTAATATACTAGACTTACAAGCTTTAAACCTTGAGTGCTGCTATGTGTATTCTTATAAAGAACCAGTCTCTCTTTGTTCTTTAAAAAGTATAAATGTTCAAATACACTAGCACCTTTACCCGCTAATAATAATACAAATACAGAATCTCTGTGTTGTAATAAAGGTAATTTACTGAGGTATATTGTTTACCTCACAGTAGTGCCATTGGTTGTTCTTTTTTGTTTTGTATCAAAATACATGGCTGTGTAAATATCTAAGGCGTTACAGTTGCACAGGAAATTAGGGATGGGTTTATTCTATTGAAAGTCAGTTTGTCTCAGATTTGCAAGTTACTTTCAGTTTAGTAGCTAAAATTAAGAGCAAGGTACTGCAGGTCTCACTATGGCTTCATGTTGTTTCAAGCACTCCTACTTGAGCATAAACTTCACTAGAAATAAGTGTTATGCTCATGCTGGGTAGCGTGCATATTAAAAGTTGAAAGTAAAAAGTTTGCACGTAAGTAAAACCTGATGTGCTAACTTATGGACATTGAATAGAACGACCCTGTTAACTTATTCTCCCCATAGACTTCAATGGAGAAAAACCTAACACTTATCACTCACGTGCTAACCCAACAGGAGTTATTAATATTTTCTATTCCAATGTTCTTCACATACAAGATTTTTTTTTTAATTGTAAATACATATTTATATTTTTTTTATATACAGTATATATATATATATATATATATATATATATATATATATATATATATATATATATATATATATATATATATATATATATATATATATACACACACATTATATACAATGAGGGGGGGAAATTATTTGATCCCCTGCTAATTTTGTACGTTTGCGCACTGACAAAGAAATGATCAGTCTATAATTTTAATAGTAGGTTTATTTGAACAGTGAGAGACAGAATAACAACAAAATAATCCAATAAAACACAGTTATAAATTGATTTGCATTTTAATGAGTGACATAAGTATTTGACCCCTTTGCAAAACATGACTTAGTACTTGGTGGAAAACCCTTGTTGGCAATCACAGAGGTCAGACGTTTCTTGTAGTTGCAGACATCTCAGGAGGGATTTTGTCCCACTCCTCTTTGCAGATCCTCTCCAAGTCATTAAGGTTTAGAGGCTGACGTTTGACAACTCGAACCTTCAGCTCTCTTCACAGATTTTCTATGGGATTAAGGTCTGGAGACTGGCTAGGCCTCCAGGACCTTAATTTGCTTCTTCTTGAGCCACTCCTTTGTTGCCTTGGCTGTGTGTTTTGGGTCATTGTCATGCTGGAATACCAATCCACAACCCATTTTCAATGCCCTGATTGAGAGAAGGAGGTTCTCACCCAAGATTTGACGGTACATGGCCCTGTCCATCATCCCTTTGATGCAGTGAAGTTGTCCTGTCCCGTTAGCAGAAAAAAACCCTGAAAGCATAATGATTCCACCTCCATGTTTGACGATGGGGATGGTGTTCTTGGGGTCATAGGCAGCATTCCTCCTCCTCCAAACATGGCGAGTTGAGTTGATGCCAAAGAGCTCGATTTTGGTCTCATCTGACCACAACACTTTCACCCAGTTCTCCTCTGAATCATTCAGATGTTAATTGGCAAGCTTCAGATGGGCCTGTACATGTGCTTTCTTGAGTAGTGGGACCTTGCGGGCACTGCAGGATTTCAGTCTTTCACGGCGTAGTGTATTACCAATTGTTTTCTTGGTAACTATAGTCCCAGCTGTCTTAAAATCATTAACATGATCCTCCTGTGTAGTTCTGAGCTGATTCCTCACCGTTCTCATCATCATTGAAACTCCACGAGGTGAGATCTTGCATGGAGCCCCAGACGGAGGGAGATTGACAGTTATGTTTTGTTTCTTCCATTTGCGAATAATCGCACCAACTGTTGTCACTTTTCACCAAGCTGCTTGGCAATGGTCTTGTTGCCCATTCCAGCCTTGTGTAGGTCTACAATCTTTTCCCTGACATACTAGGAAAGCTCTTTAGTCTTGGCCATGGTGGAGAGTTTGGAATCTGATTGATTGATTGCTTCTGTGGACAGTTGTCTTTTATACAGGTAACAAGCTGAGATTAGGAGCACTCCCTTTTAAGAGAGTGCTCCTAATTATCTCCATTGTTACACATATGTCTATACATATAAATCCATGTTTCTCTATGTATGTGTACGTATCTCAATGTAAAATCCCTTCGTCTGCTTTTTTTTCCTAACACTCGAGATCTCGTTTCTTTGAGCCCTTATAACTTTTGTGTGCAATATTTTTTTTTAAATAATTTTAATAGACAGTGTTAATATGAGTGTAACTGTACTATGTAATGTATTTGTGAAGTATTTTGTGAAACTTTTGTGTTGCGCAAAACTGTTAACTAAAGCTCTTTGAGCGCGAATTGTTGCGTAAAATGCGGCCTTCATCCATCTTCAGCTCTTCAACACATAGGTCCTCTTCATGCGGTCACCAGCTGCACACTGAATTTTTAATAAAAATGGTACCCTTGCATTCCTATTGGCTGATTTTCATGTTCAAATTCAAATCAGCCAATAGAAAAAGCTTTCATTCTATTGGCTGATTTGACTTTGAACATGAAAATCAGTCAATAGGAATGTAAGGGTACCCCTATATAAAAGGGGTACCTTTTATTCAAAATTCAATGTGCGGCTGGTGACCGCATGAAGAGGACCTCCGTGTTGAGGATCCAAAGATGGATGAAGACCGTCGCATATGGATGAAGATAGATATTGACCGATTGAAGATTGGAGCGCTGCCATCATCTTTGGTGAGTACCATCTTGGGATTTAGTGTTAGGTTGTTGTTTTTTTATAGGGTTTTTTTTTAGATTAGGGAATTTTTTTTTTACCTCTGGGCAGCAAAAGAGCTAAATGCCCTAATGTAATATGTCTTTTGTTTTTTTTTAAGTAATGTTAGGTTTTTAGTTTTTAACAGAAATGTTAGTTGTTTTTTTACTGTAATGTTATTATTTTTTTTTGTTTTGTGTAATGTTAGTTTTTTTTTTAAATAGTAATGGTAGGTTTATTTTTTTTTTTAAAAAAAGGTTAGATTTTTAAAATTTTTCAGTTAAGTTTTTAATTTTTTCAAAGGTATTTAGTTTTTTTTGGCTGGCGGTTTATGGGTTAATAGTGTTAAACGTTTTTAAACGATTTTATACTGGATTTTTATATCAGTATCTGGGCATATTCTTTTTTATAGTAGTGTCTATTACATGCAGTTATGAAAATGGGTGTATACTGGTGCTTTAAACTGTTGCAGAGTCAAATAACAAGCAAAAGTCATAAATAAAATCTTTCCAAACAAAAGCTTAAACAGAAGTGCAGTCAGGGGAAGCAGAAGTCAAACCAGTAATCCAATAGTAATTGCCAGAATAAAAGCTATCAATTCAATACACAAGCAACCACATGCTACAAACACAGATAAAGATTACTGCAAGTAAAGCCTAATTTATCTTCTAAACCTCCTTACAGGTATGTACACCTAACTGCAGTAGAGAGAGAAATCACCCTTTTAACCAAATGCCTATAATGACACCTACTGTCAACTTCTGAAACACAGCCATCCAGTACTTCACAACGCAAATATCCCAATGTTTCGTAAGAGATGACGAGTCACAAATTTGTTAGTCTCTCAAAAGCGCCTAAGGTTCATACCCTCCACACACCTCACCTCCATGAGCAGATGTGGGGGTCACTGAAGCTTCTCCAGGTTGAGTACTTATGATCACTTCTTTAGACTAGAAAGCATGCTGAATTAAAAGTCAGTTTGCTTCTACATTTTCTAGGCTTTTAGGTTCCCCTCTTTACACTCCTTGTACTTCTGCATCTCCTTCATTGGGGGACTTTACCTCTTTCCCCAGCAACCTTCTACTGGACAACATTGGGTAAAGTAACTTGGCAGACTTGTTTGACTGAATGGGTCTTTATTTATGTATGGAATGTTTATCTTGTCATTTAACCCTTTCTTTATTATTGTTGCATTTTGCATTTTTTGTCTTTAATGCTCTGATATATCATCCCATATGTTGTCTAGTTTAAACTCAGACTAGCATTTCCACTCTACCTTACTCTAGGCTGTTGAGAAGTGTTCCATCTTTTTGCTGTGCAAGTTCCATAATTCCCACACTGTAGATGTGTTAGTTATTAATTATGTTCTCATGTTTGAAATAATGTGGCAGCAAGTGGTAAAAGTAATCAACTTACTTTATTACAAATATTAAAATCAAGCAACGCGTTTCTCAGCCACTAGTGGCTGTTTCATGAGGCTTATTAAAAACAGGTAACAAACACTTGCTATATATGCCATACAAACAAATTAAACTAATTGGCAACTCCTGTTAAGGGAGTTACCTGAAGAAACACTCAGGTGAATGGTGACCAATCAGAAGGAGTCACATGCTGTGACATCACCATGTAAACATTGCAATAGTGATTAGATCAATGACAGATCAAAATATTACACTAATACTATGTTACACAATGTGTTCACAAACATAAAGGTTCAATCTTAAAAATATGCTAACAATGTTTAAACGGCTAACATCTGATTAATAAAAATTAAAAAATAAAAACCATTAAAACTTTTCCACATTGAATCTGCCCATATGCGTTCTTGGGGCATGAGATGACAATTAGGTGAACATAAACATGTGTCTGTGTGAAAATCTAAACCCAATCATCTCAGGTAGTAGTGGTAATACAGTATAAGATAGCTCATAAGCGTTGTCTAGGTTGTTAATTTATAAATGTACACAATCCAGCCTTCTCATCTAAAAGCGGATTCACATAATCTAACAGCACACTTGTGCTTAATCATAAGACACAATATAGATTTTCACACAGACACATGTTTATGCTTACCTAATTGTCATCTCATGCCCCAAGAACGCAACAGATTCTGCAGCGCTATAAACATAGGCGGTATACAAGTTAACATTTATAGGTATCAAATGGGTAGAGGGCCCTGCTGAGAGTTGTACTGTTGTCAGCTTTTATGAAGGTGATCTAAAAACAGCTGGGCTTATAGACTTACATTCTAAGGGGTGGGGCATTGCCCTAAAACGATCAGCTCTTTTACTTAAAAAAAACCCAAACTAACCACCAAATATTACAATCCCCCCACAAACCCATTTTTGTGCCCCAAAAGCTTAACCTATTGTATGCCACAAAGTGTTACAATTGCAGTCATTTTTGTGCCCCAAAAGCTATATAAGCAGTGGAGATGTAATATTAACCTTTATGGTTCCGTTGCCAGTGTAACACTTTGTGGCATACAATAGGTTAACCTTTTGGGGCACAAACTTGGCTGCAAAAGCACTGCAGTGAAAATACAATGTGGTAATGTTGGCATTAATGTAATGTAACCAGGGCAATTTGATTCAGCAGCTGCCCGGTGTTCTATCAGTGGAGGTAACTTTAGTGTGCGCGGCCGTTGTTCTATAAGAAGAGCAAATGTGCCAGGTTGGGACGTAGTTGCTTTGGAATGCGACTACGATGAGGAGCTCATGCGCAGTATGGATTTGTTATCAGGCAGCTGATGAAATGTCACTTACGTTCGCTAGTCTGATGAATTCCCTCTTCTGACAGAACACCGGCTCCTGAGCCTGTATGCATGCTTTTCAGAAAAAGATAGCAAAAGTACAAAGAAAAATTGATAACAGAAGTAAATTAGAAAGTAGTTTATACTTGCATCCTCTATCTGAATCATTAAAGAGAAATGTTGGGTTTCATTTCCCTTTAAATATTAAAGGTGTATCAAAAGATTTGAGATATTAGACATTCTGTTAGTACTATCAAAGATTTGGATTACTTCAATACCAATCCCGATAACATAGCATATTACAAATCTGCAAACTAACCCTGAGTGCACTGATAGGTATCCAACCAAGCACAACGATCTACACATCTGTAACATTACCTAATATAGGTCCCGGATCACTATACTATTTACTAGCTGTGACCTTACACGGATAATATAAACTTGTGGGTGTAGACAAAATTTGATAACTACATAGCCCCCTTGAACTACAGCAGACCTGTACAGATTTATAATTTGTATCTCTGTGATACAAATACCGACTCTTATACACCACAAATCCATATATCAGACCTGACACAATGTTATATACATTTATTCCTTGACTATAGAAGGTGATCTAAATGTGGTTTTAAAATAATTTCCTAATTTTACTAGTTATTTAATAAAAGTTATGTTTTAACTTAGTTTCACAAGTTTATTCATTACATGCTGTCTTAATATACTAGACTTACAAGCTTTAAACCTTGAGTGCTACTATGTGTATTCTTATAAAGAACCAGTCTCTCTTTGTTCTTTAAAAAGTATAAATGTTCAAATACACTAGCACCTTTACCCGCTAATAATAATACAAATACAGAATCTCTGTTTTGTAATAAAGGTAATTTACTGAGGTATATTGTTTACCTCACAGTAGTGCCATTGGTTGTTCTTTTTTGTTTTGTATCAAAATACATGGCTGTGTAAATATCTAAGGCGTTACAGTTGCACAGGAAATTAGGGATGGGTTTATTCTATTGAAAGTCAGTTTGTCTCAGATTTGCAAGTTACTTTCAGTTTAGTAGCTAAAATTAAGAGCAAGGTACGGCAGGTCTCACTATGGCTTCATGTTGTTTCAAGCAGATAGAATCATCCCTTTGTACATATACAACAAATAAAGAAGTCCGCATTGAAAACTTCTGGCTTGGATTTTGGAAATGGTGTTGCTATGCAGCACTAGTAGTCGTCTTTCTGTGAGTAAAGATTAAAATACCTTTGTTTTAAGTTCACTTTCTTAATATTGCTTTGTCAATCTTTCCCTTTTTTAATTTGTTTTTTTTTGATAGTTACATCCAGCTATTGAAACAGTTTTGTTTTGTTTTGCTTCAGAATGAACAGATAGGATAGATTATTGTGTAAATAGTATTTCCTTTTATTCTGCTGTGATTTCCATAAACAGAATTGCATAGCTTAAGTTTGTGTTTTGTTTGTCTGTGTTTTGTTTGTTTGGCAAAGCCAAACGTTTCACTATTTTTATTTTTTTCTTACAGTTGCTTTATGTTTAAAGACAAGGGCTACCAGAAAAAAGATAATGCTATCAGTTCAGTTGACACAAACGTTAAAGGAGTTCTTTATGCTGATTCGAGGATTTGGGACACAACAGAACATTCATTTCCCTACCCAGTAAGTTGGTTTTAAATGAGCAACTATATTTTCATCTGTATCTCATAAAATACTGAGAATCTTTATACACAATCAGACACACATACAAATACCTTGTTAATGGGACATTGAACACTTTGAGAGATTGTAAATATAAAGGGCTAGATTACAACTGGAGCACTATCGTTAGCGCTAGGCGCGTAAACGGGATCTTGAGATCTGGGTATTCTTTACATTCAAATCCATATTACAAGTAGAGTGCTATTAAAATTACCACAAATTTGTTTGCACAAACTCGTGGTAATTTGAGGTTGTATTAAAAGTTGAAAGTAAATGCGATCCTGCAAGTGCAATCACATTTACCAATTTTACTCGACTTTAAAGGTTGAGTAAAAAGTTTGTCCAGATGAAACGGTTACACTAAACACACTATTAACCCCTAAACCGCCATCCCCCCACATCGCAAACTACGTACAATACTATTAACCCCTAAACCATCATCCCTCCACATCTAAATAAACTATAAACCCCTAAACCACCATACCCCCACAACGCAAAGCCTAAACTACACTATTATCCCCTAAACCGCCAGCTCCCCAAAACGCAAAGTAATAAACTAACATCTAAACCCCCTAACCTAAAACCCCCTAACTTAACCCAAATTAAAATACCCCTAAATTTACAAAACAATTCTAACTAACTTAAAAAAAAAAATTACCTGTAAATTTAAATAAAAACCTAATTTTACCTTTTAAAATAAAAAAACCTAACATTACTAAAATTAAAAAAACTAACATTACAAAAAACAAACTAACATTATAACAAATAAAAAAACCTAACATTACAAAAAACAAACTAACATCACAAAAAAACCTAACATTACAGAAAAATAAGATAATAAAAAAGCCCAATTATAAAACTAAACTACCAATAGCCCTTAAAACCACTAACCCCTCTAACATTAGACCTCCCACCACCCCAAAATGAAAAAAAAAAAGTCCTGAAAAGTACATTTGGATGGGCATTGCCCTTAAAATGGCATTCATCTCTTTTGCTGCCCATAAAAAATAATATTCTTAAAAAAAAACACCCCAAAAAACCCCCAAAAAACTAACACTAACCCCATAAAGGTACTCACCGATAATGATGATGCCAGTGGCAGTCGATCTTCATCCAGGTGGCGGATAATCTTCTTCATCCAGGCGGTGGTCTGTCTTCTTTATCCAGGCAGTGGTCCATCTTTATCGAGATGGCGGTGGAAGCGGCAGTGGTCTTCATCTTGCAAGCTTCAACACGGAGGTCCTCTTTATATGGTCTCCAGCCGCACACTAAATAATGAATGCAAGGTACCCCTTTTATGTGAGGGTTCCCTTGCAATACTATTGGCCGATTTGAATCTTCAAATTCACATCAGCCAATAGAATGAAAGGAAAGTATCTATTACAAATTTGCTCTAATACCTTCAGTAGTCGTTTTCAAAATGATCCCACAATATTTACTGTCAAAAGTGGGTGTATTTCTAAACCCATGTGCTGGGCAACCTGGGTTCTAGCTAGCCCATAACAGCACCGTATTCACGCATGTGCACTTAATAATAATATTCTAGCACATGCGCAATATGTTTATTGTGCAAGAAGACAAACTGAAGATTGTCATAGAGCCCATGATAAGGGAGCAAAGCAAACAATACACCAGTGCCCAATAGTTTTCATTACATTCAGTTATATCATTGTGTATATAAATATATAATTACATTTATTTGAATAACTGACTGTAAATCTGCACAAACTATACAGTTACTAGAGTCTGTGCATAAAGTATGATGACCAGCAGTGCAGTGATACCGGGGTATGCACACTGTATGAATGCAGGAGTGTAACTGACCAGTGTATATAATACTAATGACCAGAAGTGGGGTGATACCGGGGTATGCACACTGTATGAATGCAGGAGTGTAACTGACCAGTGTATATAATACTAATGACCAGCAGTGGGGTGATACCAGGATATGCACACTGTATGAATGCAGGAGTGTAACTCACCAGTGTATATAATACTAATTACCAGCAGTGGGGTGATACTGGGGTATGCTCACTGTATGAATGCAGGAGTGTAACTGACCAGTGTTACAGTATATATAATAGTAATGACCAGCAGCGGGGTGATACCAGGGTATGCTTACTGTATGAATGCAGGAGTGTAACTGACAAGTGTATATTATAGTAATAACAAGCAGTGGGGTGATACCAGGGTATGCTCACTGTATGAATGCAGCAGTGACGTGCGGTGAAGTCAGAGGCTGTGAGGCACTAGATGTAATACACCGAAGAAACACATATACCGCGGGCCTAAAGTAGCCCCAACAGGGCAGGTTTTAATTGCAGCTGAACCCATGCACAGGTGAAATAATCAGCTGATGGGTGAGAGCAAGTCAGTAACCATGGTTACTGATCAGCTGATTACTTCACCTGTGCACTGATTCAGCTATAAAAACCTGGCCTGTTGGGGGTACTTGAGGACTATGGTTGAGAAACTAAAGCACCAGCTCATCTGAAATGTGTCGTTTACTTGGAGAATAAAGCACACATACTCTGCTTACTGACACACACACTGCACACACACTCTGCAAAGGATTAAAGGGACAGTCTACACCAGAATATTTATTGTTTTAAACGATAGATAATCCCTTTATAACCCATTCCCTAGTTTTGCATAGCCAACACAGTTATACTAATATACTTTTTACCTCTGTGATTAACTTGTATCTAAGCCTCTGCAGACTGCCCCCTTATCTCAGTGCTTTTTACAGACTTGCATTTTAGCCAATCAGTGCTGGCTCCTAGGAACTCCATGTGTGTGAGCACAGTGTTATCTATATGAAACACATGAACTAACACCCTCTAGTGGTGGAAAACTGTCAAAATGCCCTAAGCTAAGAGGCAGCCTTCAAGGGCTTAGAAATTAGCATATGAACCTCCTAGGTTTAGCTTTCATCTAAGAATACCAAGAGAACAAAGCAAAATTGGTGATAAAAGTAAATTGGAAAATTGTTTAAAATAACATGCACTATCTAAATAATGAAAGTTTGTTTTGGATTACACTGTCCCTTTAAGTTGGGACAAACTGCAGTAACAAATAACACAGCTGCTACTACAATCCTCAATCAGGTGCTCTCCAAAGTGGCCATGTCTCAGTCACTTTTTAATCTGCTGAAACATGGGCATGCTGGAGTACCATCTCTTGGACCCACTGTGAATAATACCACCAGGTTTCCTTCAAGTGGAATACTATTTTCTCCTCAAAGTTCAAACGCACAAAAATACAAACCAAAGCTCTTTGCCACCATTTGGGAAAGGTATGATGAGCACTAACAAGACCGGATCCTTGTGTGTTTGATCATGTTTATTATTACCATAATGACCATCAGGAGTTGTCCCTGAATTGTGCACACCTCCAGTGAAGAGAATGATGTCCAGTCCCAGACAGATACAGAGCAGACTGGGCATCATCTCTTCACTGGAGGTGTGCAAAATTCAGGGACAACTCCTGATGGTCATTATGGCCATAATAAACATGATCAAACACACATTTTTATAAAGGATTACTATGATTCACATGGACAACATCATGTCATGAACCAAAAGGAAGACTTTCCAAACACAGCCCCAAACAGTCACTGGGAATCATCTCAAATATGGCACTCATCTGGTCAGCATTATGAGACTAGAAATGAGTTGTAATTGTATTATCCAGAGGAACTAACTACTGACAACAGAATTATTGTACATATGTGGAATAGCTGCAGTTTTATTTAATGTATGCTTCCCTCACTCTAATCAATATAGTACAACTCCCTTCCTTTAATTCTTAAACTAACAGGTTTACTTTGGGGAGGCATAAATTGTAATCACAAGCAATTATTTCCCCATTTGTATGTTTTCCTCAACAGAATAATGGTGCTCTCGGACTCAATTTGTTTGAAACTCATCCTTTAATGATGCTTTTTATTTGTGAATTACCAACCTGTAGCCCCTTTACTAATGTTCCCCTATGTATGCCAAGGTCCAGTATCAGCAGGCTTTTTTTTTATCAGGGTTAGTGGAAGGGAGGGGGGGGGGGGAGTGGGTGGAGAGAGATGAAGGGGGGAGAGAGACACAGGGGAGGGGGAGAGAGACACAGAGGAGGGAGGGGGGAGAGAGACACGGGGGAGAGAGACACGGGGGAGGGAGGGGGGAAA
This sequence comes from Bombina bombina, assembly GCF_027579735.1. Lineage (NCBI taxonomy): Eukaryota > Metazoa > Chordata > Amphibia > Anura > Bombinatoridae > Bombina > Bombina bombina. Next base: position 352,153,186 of record NC_069500.1, read on the forward strand.
GAGAGAAACACAGGGGAGGGAGGGGGAGAGAGAGAGACACAGGGGAGGGAGGGGGGAGAGAAAGACACAGTTAGTAAACTTGCATTTGAGCAATAGGTAAACATGCAGGTGAGCAGTTAATAAACATGCAGGTGAGCGATAAGTAAACATGCAGTTGAGCAGTAAGTAAACATGCAGTTGAGCGATAAGTAAACATGCAGGTTAGCAGTTAGTAAACATGCAGGTGAGCAATAAGTAAACATGCAGGTGAGCAGTTAGTAAACATGCAGGTGAGCAGTAAGTAAACATGCAGTTGAGCAGTAAGTAAACATGCAGTTGAGCAGTAAGTAAACATGCAGGTGAGCAATAAGTAAACATGCAGTTGAGCAGTAAGTAAACATGCAGTTGAGCAGTAAGTAAACATGCAGGTGAGCAATAAGTAAACATGCAGGTGAGCAATAAGTAAACATGCAGGTGAGCAGTTAATAAACCTGCAGGTGAGCAATAAGTAAACATGCAGGTCAGCAGTAAGTAAACATGCAGGTGAGCAATAAGTAAACATGCAGGTGAGCAGTTAGTAAACATGCAGGTGAGCAGTAAGTAAACATGCAGTTGAGCAGTAAGTAAACATGCAGTTGAGCAGTAAGTAAACATGCAGGTGAGCGATAAGTAAACATGCAGGTGAGCAGTTAATAAACCTGCAGGTGAGCAGTTAGTAAACATTCAGGTCAGCAATAAGTAAACATGCAGGTCAGCAGTAAGTAAACATGCAGGTGAGCAGGTAGTAAACTTGCAGGTGAGCAGTTAGTAAACATGCAGGTTATCAGTAAGTAAACATGCAGGAAAGCAGTTAGTAAACATGCAGGTGATCAATAAGTAAACATGCAGGTGAGCAGTTAGTAAACATGCAGTTGAGCAGTAAGTAAACATGTAGGTGAGCGATAAGTAAACATGCAGGTCAGCAGTTAATAAACCTGCAGGTGAGCAGTTAGTAAACATTCAGGTCAGCAATAAGTAAACATGCAGGTGAGCAGTAAGTAAACATGCAGGTGAGCAGCTAGTAAACTTGCAGGTGAGCAGTTAGTAAACATGCAGGTGATCAGTAAGTAAACATGCAGGTAAGAAGTTAGTAAACATGCAGGTGAGCAATAAGTAAACATGCAGGTGAGCAGTTAGTAAACATGCAGATAAGCAGTAAGTAAACATACAGGTAGGCAGCTAGTAAACATGCAGGTGAGCAGTTAGTAAACATGCAGGTGAGCAGTAAGTAAACATGCAGATGAGCAGTAAGTAAACATACAGGTAGGCAGCTAGTAAACATGCAGGTGAGCAGTTAGTAAACATGCAGCTGAGCAGTTAGTAAACATGCAGGTGAGCAGTTAGTAAACATGCAGGTGAGCAATTAGTAAACATGCAGGTAGGCAACTAGTAAACATGCTGGTGAGCAGTAAGTAAACATGCAGGTAGGCAGCTAATAAACATGCAGGTGAGCAGTTAGTAAACATGCATGCAGGTGAGCAGTTAGTAAACATGGAGGTTAGCAGTTAGTAAACATGCAGGTGAGCAGCTAGGAAACATACAGGTAGGCAGCTAATAAACATGGAGGTGAGCGATAAGTAAACATGCAGGTGAGCAGTTATTAAACATGCAGTTGAGCAGTTAGTAAACATGCAGGTGAGCGATAAGTAAACATGCAGGTGAGCAGTTAATAAACATGCAGTTGAGCAGTTAGTAAACATGCAGATAAGCAATAAGTAAACATGCAGGTGAGCAATTAGTAAACCTGCAGGTGAAGAGTTAGTAAACATGCAGGTTAGCAATAAGTAAACATGCAGGTGAGCAGTTAGTAAACATGCAGATGAGCAGCTAGTAAACATGCAGGTGAGCAGTTAGTAAACATACAGGTGAGCAGTTAGTAAACATGCAGGTGAATGATAATTAAACATGCAGGTAAGGAGTTAGTAAGCATGCAGATGAGCAGTTAGTAAACATGCAGGTGATCAATTAGTAAACATGCAGGTGAGCAGTTAGTAAATGTGCAGGTGAGCAGTTAGTAAACATGCAGGTGAGCAGTTAATAAACATGCTGTTGAGCAGTTAGTAAACATGTAGGTGAGTGGTTAATAAACATGCAGGTAAGCAATAAGTAAACATGCAGGTGAGCAATTAGTAAACATTAAGGTGAGCAGTTAGTAAACATGCAGGTGAGCAGCTAGTAAACATGCAGGTGAGCAGTTAGTAAACATGCAGGTAGGCAGTTAGTAAACATGCAGGTCAGCAATAAGTAAACATTAAGGTGAGCAGTTAGTAAACATGCAGGTGAGCAGCTAGTAAACATGCAGGTGAGCAGTTAGTAAACATGCAGGTAGGCAGCTAGTAAACATGCAGGTAAGCAGTTAGTAAACATATAGGTGAGCAGTTCGTAAACATGAGTTCGATGAGCAGCTAGGAAACATGCAGGTAGACAGCTAGTAAACATGCAGGTGAGCAGTAAGTAAACATGCAGGTGAGCAGTAAGTAAACATTCAGTTGAGCAGTTAGTAAACATGCAGGTAGGTAGCTAGTAAACATGCAGGTGAGCAGTTAGTAAACATGCAGGTGAGCAGTTAGTAAACATGCAGGTAAGCAGCTAGTAAGCATGCAGGTGAGCAGTTAGTAAACATGCAGATGAGCAATAAGTAAACATGCAGGTGAGCAGTTAGTAAACATGCAGGTGAGCAGTTAGTAAACATGCAGGTAAGCAGCTAGTAAGCATGCAGGTGAGCAGTTAGTAAACATGCAGATGAGCAATAAGTAAACATTCAGGTGAGCAGTTAGTAAACATGCAGGTGAGCAGTTAGTAAACATGCAGGTAAGCAGCTAGTAAGCATGCAGGTGAGCAGTTAGTAAACATGCAGGTAAGCAGCTAGTAAGCATGCAGATGAGCAATAAGTAAACATGCAGGTGAGCAATAAGTAAACATGCAGGTGAGCAGTTAGTAAACATGCAGGGGAACAGTTAGTAAACATGCAGGTGAGCAGATAGTAAACATGCAGGTGAGCAGATAGTAAACATGCAGGTGAGCAGTTAGTAAACATGCAGGTGAGCAGCTAGTAAACATGCAGGCGAGCAGTTAGTAAACATACAGGTGAGCAGTTTGTAAACATGCAGATGAGCAGCTAGAAAAAAATGCAGGTAGGCAGTTAGTATACATGCAGGTGAGCAGTAAGTAAACATGCAGGTGAGCAGTTAGTAAACATGCAGGTGAGCAGTAAGTAAGCATGCAGTTGAGCAGCTAGTAAACATGCAGGTAGGTAGCTAGTAAACATACAGGTGAGCAGTTAGTAAACATGCATGTGAGCAGTTAGTAAACATGCAGGTGAGCAGTTAGTAAATATGCAGGTAAGCAGCTAGTAAGCATGCAGGTGAGCAGTTAGTAAACATGCAGATGAGCAATAAGTAAACATGCAGGTGAGCAGTTAGTAAACATGCAGATGAGCAGTTAGTAAACATGCAGGTAAGCAGCTAGTAAGCATGCAGGTGAGCAGATAGTAAACATGCAGATGAGCAATAAGTAAACATGCAGGTGAGCAGTTAGTAAACATGCAGATGAGCAGTTAGTAAACATGCAGGTAAGCAGCTAGTAAGCATGCAGGTGAGCAGTTAGTAAACATGCAGATAAGCAATAAGTAAACATGCAGGTGAGCAATTAGTAAACCTGCAGGTGAAGAGTTAGTAAACATGCAGGTTAGCAATAAGTAAACATGCAGGTGAGCAGTTAGTAAACATGCAGATGAGCAGCTAGTAAACATGCAGGTGAGCAGTTAGTAAACATACAGGTGAGCAGTAAGTTAACACGCAGGTGAACGATAATTAAACATGCAGGTTAGGAGTTAGTAAGCATACAGATGAGCAGTTAGTAAACATGCAGGTGAGCAATTAGTAAACCTGCAGGTGAGCAGTTAGTAAACGTGCAGGTGAGCAATAAGTAAACATGCAGGTGAGCAGTTAATAAACATGCTGTTGAGCAGTTAGTAAACATGTAGGTGAGTGGTTAATAAACATGCAGGTAAGCGATAAGTAAACATGCAGGTGAGCAATTAGTAAACCTGCAGGTGAGCAGTTAGTAAACATGCAGGTCAGCAATAAGTAAACATTAAGGTGAGCAGTTAGTAAACATGCAGGTGAGCAGCTAGTAAACATGCAGGTGAGCAGTTAGTAAACATGCAGGTGAGCAGCTAGTAAACATGCAGGTAAGCAGTTAGTAAACATACAGGTGAACAGTTCATAAACATGCAGATGAGCAGCTAGGAAACATGCAGGTAGGCAGCTAGTAAACATGCAGGTGAGCAATAAGTAAACATGCAGGTGAGCAGTTAGTAAACATGCAGGTGAGCAGTAAGTAAACATGCAGTTGAGCAGTTAGTAAACATGCAGGTAGGTAGCTAGTAAACATGCAGATGAGCAGTTAGTAAACATGCAGGTGATCAGTTAGTAAACATGCAGGTGAGCAGTAAGTAAACATGCAGGTGAGCAGTTAGTAAACATGCAGGTGAGCAGTTAGTAAACATGCAGGTAAGCAGCTAGTAAGCATGCAGGTGAGCAGTTAGTAAACATGCAGATGAGCAATAAGTAAACATGCAGGTGAGCAGTTAGTAAACATGCAGGTGAGCAGTTAGTAAATTTGCAGGTGAGCCTTAGTAAACATGCAGGTAAGCAGCTAGTAAGCATGCAGGTGAGCAGTTAGTAAACATGCAGATGAGCAAAAAGTAAACATGCAGGTGAGCAATAAGTAAACATGCAGATGAGCAGTTAGTAAACATGCAGGTGAACAGTTAGTAAACATGCAGGTGATCAGCTAGTAAACATGCAGGTGAGCAGTTAGTAAACATGCAGATGAGCAATAAGTAAACATGCAGGTGAGCAGTTAGTAAACATGCAGGTGAGCAGTTAGTAAACATGCAGGTAAGCAGCTACTAAGCATGCAGGTGAGCAGTTAGTAAACATGCAGATGAGCAATAAGTAAACATTCAGGTGAGCAGTTAGTAAACATGCAGGTGAGCAGTTAGTAAACATGCAGGTAAGCAGCTAGTAAGCATGCAGGTGAGCAGTTAGTAAACATGCAGATGAGCAATAAGTAAACATGCAGGTAGCAATAAGTAAACATGCAGGTGAGCAGTTAGTAAACATGCAGGTGAACAGTTAGTAAACATGCAGGTGAGCAGATAGTAAACATGCAAGTGAGCAGCTAGTAAACATGCAGGTGAGCAGTTAGTAAACATGCAGGTGAGCAGCTAGTAAACATGCAGGTGAGCAGTTAGTAAACATACAGGTGAGCAGTTTGTAAACATGCAGATGAGCAGCTAGAAAAAAAATGCAGGTAGGCAGATAGTATACATGCAGGTGAACAGTAAGTAAACATGCAGGTGAGCAGTTAGTAAACATGCAGGTGAGCAGTAAGTAAACATGCAGTTGAGCAGCTAGTAAACATGCAGGTAGGTAGCTAGTAAACATGCAGGTGAGCAGTTAGTAAACATGCATGTGAGCAGTTAGTAAACATGCAGATGAGCAGTTAGTAAATATGCAGGTAAGCAGCTAGTAAGCATGCAGGTGAGCAGTTAGTAAACATGCAGATGAGCAATAAGTAAACATGCAGGTGAGCAGTTAGTAAACATGCAGATGAGCAGTTAGTAAACATGCAGGTAAGCAGCTAGTAAGCATGCAGGTGAGCAGTTAGTAAACATGCAGATGAGCAATAAGTAAACATGCAGGTGAGCAATTAGTAAACCTGCAGGTGAAGAGTTAGTAAACATGCAGGTTAGCAATAAGTAAACATGCAGGTGAGCAGTTAGTAAACATGCAGATGAGCAGCTAGTAAACATGCAGGTGAGCAGTTAGTAAACATACAGGTGAGCAGTTAGTAGACATGCAGGTGAGCAGTTAGTAAACATGCAGGTAAGCAGCTAGTAAGCATGCAGGTGAGCAGTTAGTAAACATGCAGATGAGCAATAAGTAAACATGCAGGTGAGCAGTTAGTAAACGTGCAGGTGAGCAGTTAGTAAACATGCAGGTGAGCAATAAGTAAACATGCAGGTGAGCAGTTAATAAACATGCTGTTGAGCAGTTAGTAAACATGTAGGTGAGCAGTTAGTAAACATGCAGGTAAGCAGCTAGTAAGCATGCAGGTGAGCAGTTAGTAAACATGCAGATGAGCAATAAGTAAACATGCAGGTGAGCAATAAGTAAACATGCAGGTGAGCAGTTAGTAAACATGCAGGTGAACAGTTAGTAAACATGAAGGTGAGCAGATAGTAAACATGCAGGTGAGCAGCTAGTAAACATGCAGGTGAGCAGTTAGTAAACATGCAGGTGAGCAGCTAGTAAACATGCAGGTGAGCAGTTAGTAAACATACAGGTGAGCAGTTTGTAAACATGCAGATGAGCAGCTAGAAAAAAAATGCAGGTAGGCAGCTAGTATACATGCAGGTGAGCAGTAAGTAAACATGCAGGTGAGCAGTTAGTAAACATGCAGGTGAGCAATTAGTAAACCTGCAGGTGAGCAGTTAGTAAACATGCAGGTCAGCAATAAGTAAACATTAAGGTGAGCAGTTAGTAAACATGCAGGTGAGCAGCTAGTAAACATGCAGGTGAGCAGTTAGTAAACATGCAGGTGAGCAGCTAGTAAACATGCAGGTAAGCAGTTAGTAAACATACAGGTGAACAGTTCATAAACATGCAGATGAGCAGCTAGGAAACATGCAGGTAGGCAGCTAGTAAACATGCAGGTGAGCAATAAGTAAACATGCAGGTGAGCAGTTAGTAAACATGCAGGTGAGCAGTAAGTAAACATGCAGTTGAGCAGTTAGTAAACATGCAGGTAGGTAGCTAGTAAACATGCAGATGAGCAGTTAGTAAACATGCAGGTGATCAGTTAGTAAACATGCAGGTAAGCAGCTAGTAAGCATGCAGGTGAGCAGTTAGTAAACATGCAGATGAGCAATAAGTAAACATGCAGGTGAGCAGTTAGTAAACATGCAGGTGAGCAGTTAGTAAACATGCAGGTAAGCAGCTAGTAAGCATGCAGATGAGCAGTTAGTAAACATGCAGATGAGCAATAAGTAAACATGCAGGTGAGCAGTTAGTAAACATGCAGGTGAGCAGTTAGTAAATTTGCAGGTGAGCCTTAGTAAATATGCAGGTAAGCAGCTAGTAAGCATGCAGGTGAGCAGTTAGTAAACATGCAGATGAGCAAAAAGTAAACATGCAGGTGAGCAATAAGTAAACATGCAGATGAGCAGTTAGTAAACATGCAGGTGAGCAGTTAGTAAACATGCAGGTGATCAGCTAGTAAACATGCAGGTGAGCAGTTAGTAAACATGCAGGTGAGCAGTTAGTAAACATGCAGGTGAGCAGCTAGTAAACATGCAGGTAAGCAGCTAGTAAACATGCAGGTAAGCAGCTAGTAAGCATGCAGTTGAGCAGTTAGTAAACATGCAGATGAGCAATAAGTAAACATGCAGGTGAGCAGTTAGTAAACATGCAGGTGAGCAGTTAGTAAACATGCAGGTAAGCAGCTACTAAGCATGCAGGTGAGCAGTTAGTAAACATGCAGATGAGCAATAAGTAAACATTCAGGTGAGCAGTTAGTAAACATGCAGGTGAGCAGTTAGTAAACATGCAGGTAAGCAGCTAGTAAGCATGCAGGTGAGCAGTTAGTAAACATGCAGATGAGCAATAAGTAAACATGCAGGTAGCAATAAGTAAACATGCAGGTGAGCAGTTAGTAAACATGCAGGTGAACAGTTAGTAAACATGCAGGTGAGCAGATAGTAAACATGCAAGTGAGCAGCTAGTAAACATGCAGGTGAGCAGTTAGTAAACATGCAGGTGAGCAGCTAGTAAACATGCAGGTGAGCAGTTAGTAAACATACAGGTGAGCAGTTTGTAAACATGCAGATGAGCAGCTAGAAAAAAAATGCAGGTAGGCAGATAGTATACATGCAGGTGAGCAGTTAGTAAACATGCAGATGAGCAATAAGTAAACATGCAGGTGAGCAGTTAGTAAACATGCAGATGAGCAGTTAGTAAACATGCAGGTAAGCAGCTAGTAAGCATGCAGGTGAGTAGTTAGTAAACATGCAGATGAGCAATAAGTAAACATGCAGGTGAGCAATTAGTAAACCTGCAGGTGAAGAGTTAGTAAACATGCAGGTTAGCAATAAGTAAACATGCAGGTGAGCAGTTAGTAAACATGCAGATGAGCAGCTAGTAAACATGCAGGTGAGCAGTTAGTAAACATACAGGTGAGCAGTAAGTAAACACGCAGGTGAACGATAATTAAACATGCAGGTTAGGAGTTAGTAAGCATACAGATGAGCAGTTAGTAAACATGCAGGTGAGCAATTAGTAAACCTGCAGGTGAGCAGTTAGTAAACGTGCAGGTGAGCAGTTAGTAAACATGCAGGTGAGCAATAAGTAAACATGCAGGTGAGCAGTTAATAAACATGCTGTTGAGCAGTTAGTAAACATGTAGGTGAGTGGTTAATAAACATGCAGGTAAGCGATAAGTAAACATGCAAGTGAGCAATTAGTAAACCTGCAGGTGAGCAGTTAGTAAACATGCAGGTCAGCAATAAGTAAACATTAAGGTGAGCAGTTAGTAAACATGCAGGTGAGCAGCTAGTAAACATGCAGGTGAGAAGTTAGTAAACATGCAGGTGAGCAGCTAGTAAACATGCAGGTAAGCAGTTAGTAAACATACTGGTGAACAGTTCATAAACATGCAGATGAGCAGCTAGGAAACATGCAGGTAGGCAGCTAGTAAACATGCAGGTGAGCAGTAAGTAAACATGCAGGTGAGCAGTTAGTAAACATGCAGGTGAGCAGTAAGTAAACATGCAGTTGAGCAGTTAGTAAACATGCAGGTAGGTAGCTAGTAAACATGCAGATGAGCAGTTAGTAAACATGCAGGTGAGCAGTTAGTAAACATGCAGGTAAGCAGCTAGTAAGCATGCAGGTGAGCAGTTAGTAAACATGCAGATGAGCAATAAGTAAACATGCAGGTGAGCAGTTAGTAAACATGCAGGTGAGCAGTTAGTAAACATGCAGGTAAGCAGCTAGTAAGCATGCAGGTGAGCAGTTAGTAAACATGCAGATGAGCAATAAGTAAACATGCAGGTGAGCAGTTAGTAAACATGCAGGTGAGCAGTTAGTAAACATGCAGGTGAGCAGTTAGTAAACATGCAGGTAAGCAGCTAGTAAGCATGCAGGTGAGCAGTTAGTAAACATGCAGATGAGCAATAAGTAAACATGCAGGTGAGCAATAAGTAAACATGCAGGTGAGCAGTTAGTAAACATGCAGGTGAACAGTTAGTAAACATGCAGGTGAGCAGATAGTAAACATGCAGGTGAGCAGCTAGTAAACATGCAGGTGAGCAGTTAGTAAACATGCAGGTGAGCAGCTAGTAAACATGCAGGTGAGCAGTTAGTAAACATACAGGTGAGCAGCTAGAAAAAAAATGCAGGTAGGCAGCTAGTATACATGCAGGTGAGCAGTAAGTAAACATGCAGGTGAGCAGTAAGTAAACATGCAGGTGAGCAGTTAATAAACATGCTGTTGAGCAGTTAGTAAACATGTAGGTGAGTGGTTAATAAACATGCAGGTAAGCGATAAGTAAACATGCAAGTGAGCAATTAGTAAACCTGCAGGTGAGCAGTTAGTAAACATGCAGGTCAGCAATAAGTAAACATTAAGGTGAGCAGTTAGTAAACATGCAGGTGAGCAGCTAGTAAACATGCAGGTGAGAAGTTAGTAAACATGCAGGTGAGCAGCTAGTAAACATGCAGGTAAGCAGTTAGTAAACATACTGGTGAACAGTTCATAAACATGCAGATGAGCAGCTAGGAAACATGCAGGTAGGCAGCTAGTAAACATGCAGGTGAGCAGTAAGTAAACATGCAGGTGAGCAGTTAGTAAACATGCAGGTGAGCAGTAAGTAAACATGCAGTTGAGCAGTTAGTAAACATGCAGGTAGGTAGCTAGTAAACATGCAGATGAGCAGTTAGTAAACATGCAGGTGAGCAGTTAGTAAACATGCAGGTAAGCAGCTAGTAAGCATGCAGGTGAGCAGTTAGTAAACATGCAGATGAGCAATAAGTAAACACGCAGGTGAACGATAATTAAACATGCAGGTTAGGAGTTAGTAAGCATACAGATGAGCAGTTAGTAAACATGCAGGTGAGCAATTAGTAAACCTGCAGGTGAGCAATAAGTAAACATGCAGGTGAGCAGTTAATAAACATGCTGTTGAGCAGTTAGTAAACATGTAGGTGAGTGGTTAATAAACATGCAGGTAAGCGATAAGTAAACATGCAAGTGAGCAATTAGTAAACCTGCAGGTGAGCAGTTAGTAAACATGCAGGTCAGCAATAAGTAAACATTAAGGTGAGCAGTTAGTAAACATGCAGGTGAGCAGCTAGTAAACATGCAGGTGAGAAGTTAGTAAACATGCAGGTGAGCAGCTAGTAAACATGCAGGTAAGCAGTTAGTAAACATACTGGTGAACAGTTCATAAACATGCAGATGAGCAGCTAGGAAACATGCAGGTAGGCAGCTAGTAAACATGCAGGTGAGCAGTAAGTAAACCTGCAGGTGAACAGTTAGTAAACATGCAGGTGAGCAGTAAGTAAACATGCAGTTGAGCAGTTAGTAAACATGCAGGTAGGTAGCTAGTAAACATGCAGATGAGCAGTTAGTAAACATGCAGGTGAGCAGTTAGTAAACATGCAGGTAAGCAGCTAGTAAGCATGCAGGTGAGCAGTTAGTAAACATGCAGATGAGCAATAAGTAAACATGCAGGTGAGCAGTTAGTAAACATGCAGGTGAGCAGTTAGTAAACATGCAGGTAAGCAGCTAGTAAGCATGCAGGTGAGCAGTTAGTAAACATGCAGATGAGCAATAAGTAAACATGCAGGTGAGCAGTTAGTAAACATGCAGGTGAGCAGTTAGTAAACATGCAGGTGAGCAGTTAGTAAACATGCAGGTAAGCAGCTAGTAAGCATGCAGGTGAGCAGTTAGTAAACATGCAGATGAGCAATAAGTAAACATGCAGGTGAGCAATAAGTAAACATGCAGGTGAGCAGTTAGTAAACATGCAGGTGAGCAGTTAGTAAACATGCAGGTGAGCAGATAGTAAACATGCAGGTGAGCAGCTAGTAAACATGCAGGTGAGCAGTTAGTAAACATGCAGGTGAGCAGCTAGTAAACATGCAGGTGAGCAGTTAGTAAACATACAGGTGAGCAGTTTGTAAACATGCAGATGAGCAGCTAGAAAAAAAATGCAGGTAGGCAGCTAGTATACATGCAGGTGAGCAGTAAGTAAACATGCAGGTGAGCAGTAAGTAAACATGCAGGTGAGCAGTTAATAAACATGCTGTTGAGCAGTTAGTAAACATGTAGGTGAGTGGTTAATAAACATGCAGGTAAGCGATAAGTAAACATGCAAGTGAGCAATTAGTAAACCTGCAGGTGAGCAGTTAGTAAACATGCAGGTCAGCAATAAGTAAACATTAAGGTGAGCAGTTAGTAAACATGCAGGTGAGCAGCTAGTAAACATGCAGGTGAGAAGTTAGTAAACATGCAGGTGAGCAGCTAGTAAACATGCAGGTAAGCAGTTAGTAAACATACTGGTGAACAGTTCATAAACATGCAGATGAGCAGCTAGGAAACATGCAGGTAGGCAGCTAGTAAACATGCAGGTGAGCAGTAAGTAAACATGCAGGTGAGCAGTTAGTAAACATGCAGGTGAGCAGTAAGTAAACATGCAGTTGAGCAGTTAGTAAACATGCAGGTAGGTAGCTAGTAAACATGCAGATGAGCAGTTAGTAAACATGCAGGTGAGCAGTTAGTAAACATGCAGGTAAGCAGCTAGTAAGCATGCAGGTGAGCAGTTAGTAAACATGCAGATGAGCAATAAGTAAACATGCAGGTGAGCAGTTAGTAAACATGCAGGTGAGCAGTTAGTAAACATGCAGGTAAGCAGCTAGTAAGCATGCAGGTGAGCAGTTAGTAAACATGCAGATGAGCAATAAGTAAACATGCAGGTGAGCAATAAGTAAACATGCAGGTGAGCAGTTAGTAAACATGCAGGTGAGCAGTTAGTAAACATGCAGGTGAGCAGATAGTAAACATGCAGGTGAGCAGCTAGTAAACATGCAGGTGAGCAGTTAGTAAACATGCAGGTGAGCAGCTAGTAAACATGCAGGTGAGCAGTTAGTAAACATACAGGTGAGCAGTTTGTAAACATGCAGATGAGCAGCTAGAAAAAAAATGCAGGTAGGCAGCTAGTATACATGCAGGTGAGCAGTAAGTAAACATGCAGGTGAGCAGTTAGTAAACATGCAGGTTAGCAATAAGTAAACATGCAGGTGAGCAGTTAGTAAACATGCAGGTTAGCAATAAGTAAACATGCAGGTGAGCAGTTAGTAAACATGCAGATGAGCAGCTAGTAAACATGCAGGTGAGCAGTTAGTAAACATACAGGTGAGCAGTAAGTAAACACGCAGGTGAACGATAATTAAACATGCAGGTTAGGAGTTAGTAAGCATACAGATGAGCAGTTAGTAAACATGCAGGTGAGCAATTAGTAAACCTGCAGGTGAGCAGTTAGTAAACGTGCAGGTGAGCAGTTAGTAAACATGCAGGTGAGCAATAAGTAAACATGCAGGTGAGCAGTTAATAAACATGCTGTTGAGCAGTTAGTAAACATGTAGGTGAGTGGTTAATAAACATGCAGGTAAGCGATAAGTAAACATGCAGGTGAGCAGCTAGTAAACATGCAGGTAAGCAGTTAGTAAACATACTGGTGAACAGTTCATAAACATGCAGATGAGCAGCTAGGAAACATGCAGGTAGGCAGCTAGTAAACATGCAGGTGAGCAGTAAGTAAACATGCAGGTGAGCAGTTAGTAAACATGCAGGTGAGCAGTAAGTAAACATGCAGTTGAGCAGTTAGTAAACATGCAGGTAGGTAGCTAGTAAACATGCAGATGAGCAGTTAGTAAACATGCAGGTGAGCAGTTAGTAAACATGCAGGTAAGCAGCTAGTAAGCATGCAGGTGAGCAGTTAGTAAACATGCAGATGAGCAATAAGTAAACATGCAGGTGAGCAGTTAGTAAACATGCAGGTGAGCAGTTAGTAAACATGCAGGTAAGCAGCTAGTAAGCATGCAGGTGAGCAGTTAGTAAACATGCAGATGAGCAATAAGTAAACATGCAGGTGAGCAGTTAGTAAACATGCAGGTGAGCAGTTAGTAAACATGCAGGTGAGCAGTTAGTAAACATGCAGGTAAGCAGCTAGTAAGCATGCAGGTGAGCAGTTAGTAAACATGCAGATGAGCAATAAGTAAACATGCAGGTGAGCAATAAGTAAACATGCAGGTGAGCAGTTAGTAAACATGCAGGTGAACAGTTAGTAAACATGCAGGTGAGCAGATAGTAAACATGCAGGTGAGCAGCTAGTAAACATGCAGGTGAGCAGTTAGTAAACATGCAGGTGAGCAGCTAGTAAACATGCAGGTGAGCAGTTAGTAAACATACAGGTGAGCAGTTTGTAAACATGCAGATGAGCAGCTAGAAAAAAAATGCAGGTAGGCAGCTAGTATACATGCAGGTGAGCAGTAAGTAAACATGCAGGTGAGCAGTTAGTAAACATGCAGGTTAGCAATAAGTAAACATGCAGGTGAGCAGTTAGTAAACATGCAGGTTAGCAATAAGTAAACATGCAGGTGAGCAGTTAGTAAACATGCAGATGAGCAGCTAGTAAACATGCAGGTGAGCAGTTAGTAAACATACAGGTGAGCAGTAAGTAAACACGCAGGTGAACGATAATTAAACATGCAGGTTAGGAGTTAGTAAGCATACAGATGAGCAGTTAGTAAACATGCAGGTGAGCAATTAGTAAACCTGCAGGTGAGCAGTTAGTAAACGTGCAGGTGAGCAGTTAGTAAACATGCAGGTGAGCAATAAGTAAACATGCAGGTGAGCAGTTAATAAACATGCTGTTGAGCAGTTAGTAAACATGTAGGTGAGTGGTTAATAAACATGCAGGTAAGCGATAAGTAAACATGCAGGTGAGCAATTAGTAAACCTGCAGGTGAGCAGTTAGTAAACATGCAGGTCAGCAATAAGTAAACATTAAGGTGAGCAGTTAGTAAACATGCAGGTGAGCAGCTAGTAAACATGCAGGTGAGCAGTTAGTAAACATGCAGGTGAGCAGCTAGTAAACATGCAGGTAAGCAGTTAGTAAACATACAGGTGAACAGTTCATAAACATGCAGGTGAGCAGTTAGTAAACATGCAGATGAGCAGTTAGTAAACATGCAGGTAAGCAGCTAGTAAGCATGCAGGTGAGCAGTTAGTAAACATGCAGATGAGCAATAAGTAAACATGCAGGTGAGCAGTTAGTAAACATGCAGGTGAGCAGTTAGTAAACATGCAGGTAAGCAGCTAGTAAGCATGCAGGTGAGCAGTTAGTAAACATGCAGATGAGCAATAAGTAAACATGCAGGTGAGCAGTTAGTAAACATGCAGGTGAGCAGTTAGTAAACATGCAGGTAAGCAGCTAGTAAGCATGCAGGTGAGCAGTTAGTAAACATGCAGATGAGCAATAAGTAAACATGCAGGTGAGCAATAAGTAAACATGCAGGTGAGCAGTTAGTAAACATGCAGGTGAACAGTTAGTAAACATGCAGGTGAGCAGATAGTAAACATGCAGGTGAGCAGCTAGTAAACATGCAGGTGAGCAGTTAGTAAACATGCAGGTGAGCAGCTAGTAAACATGCAGGTGAGCAGTTAGTAAACATACAGGTGAGCAGTTTGTAAACATGCAGATGAGCAGCTAGAAAAAAAATGCAGGTAGGCAGCTAGTATACATGCAGGTGAGCAGTAAGTAAACATGCAGGTGAGCAGTTAGTAAACATGCAGGTGAGCAGTAAGTAAACATGCAGTTGAGCAGCTAGTAAACATGCAGGTAGGTAGCTAGTAAACATGCAGGTGAGCAGTTAGTAAACATGCATGTGAGCAGTTAGTAAACATGCAGGTGAGCAGTTAGTAAATATGCAGGTAAGCAGCTAGTAAGCATGCAGGTGAGCAGTTAGTAAACATGCAGATGAGCAATAAGTAAACATACAGGTGAGCAGTTAGTAAACATGCAGATGAGCAGTTAGTAAACATGCAGGTAAGCAGCTAGTAAGCATGCAGGTGAGCAGTTAGTAAACATGCAGATGAGCAATAAGTAAACATGCAGGTGAGCAGTTAGTAAACATGCAGGTGAGCAGTTAGTAAACATGCAGGTAAGCAGCTAGTAAGCATGCAGGTGAGCAGTTAGTAAACATGCAGATAAGCAATAAGTAAACATGCAGGTGAGCAATTAGTAAACATGCAGGTGAAGAGTTAGTAAACATGCAGGTTAGCAATAAGTAAACATGCAGGTGAGCAGTTAGTAAACATGCAGATGAGCAGCTAGTAAACATGCAGGTGAGCAGTTAGTAAACATACAGGTGAGCAGTAAGTAAACACGCAGGTGAACGATAATTAAACATGCAGGTTAGGAGTTAGTAAGCATACAGATGAGCAGTTAGTAAACATGCAGGTGAGCAATTAGTAAACCTGCAGGTGAGCAGTTAGTAAACGTGTAGGTGAGCAGTTAGTAAACATGCAGGTGAGCAATAAGTAAACATGCAGGTGAGCAGTTAATAAACATGCTGTTGAGCAGTTAGTAAACATGTAGGTGAGTGGTTAATAAACATGCAGGTAAGCGATAAGTAAACATGCAGGTGAGCAATTAGTAAACCTGCAGGTGAGCAGTTAGTAAACATGCAGGTCAGCAATAAGTAAACATTAAGGTGAGCAGTTAGTAAACATGCAGGTGAGCAGCTAGTAAACATGCAGGTGAGCAGTTAGTAAACATGCAGGTGAGCAGCTAGTAAACATGCAGGTAAGCAGTTAGTAAACATACAGGTGAACAGTTCATAAACATGCAGGTGAGCAGTTAGTAAACATGCAGATGAGCAGTTAGTAAACATGCAGATAAGCAGCTAGTAAGCATGCAGGTGAGCAGTTAGTAAACATGCAGATGAGCAATAAGTAAACATGCAGGTGAGCAGTTAGTAAACATGCAGGTGAGCAGTTAGTAAACATGCAGGTAAGCAGCTAGTAAGCATGCAGGTGAGCAGTTAGTAAATATGCAGATAAGCAATAAGTAAACATGCAGGTGAGCAATTAGTAAACATGCAGGTGAAGAGTTAGTAAACATGCAGGTTAGCAATAAGTAAACATGCAGGTGAGCAGTTAGTAAACATGCAGATGAGCAGCTAGTAAACATGCAGGTGAGCAGTTAGTAAACATACAGGTGAGCAGTAAGTAAACACGCAGGTGAACGATAATTAAACATGCAGGTTAGGAGTTAGTAAGCATACAGATGATCAGTTAGTAAACATGCAGGTGAGCAATTAGTAAACCTGCAGGTGAGCAGTTAGTAAACGTGCAGGTGAGCAGTTAGTAAACATGCAGGTGAGCAATAAGTAAACATGCAGGTGAGCAGTTAACCCTTTCGTGACAGGGTTAAAGTGCCTACATCGGAACAACTATTTCAATTATTGGATCGCATCTGGGGGGCGTCCCTACAATCCTAGGAACGCCCTCCAGACCGCGATTAAATCCCTGAAGCACAGAAGGCTTCAGGACAGCCGTTAGTTATGACGTTCCATTCCGTCATAACGGCTTTAAAGCCCAGTCTAATTATGACGGAATGGAACGGCATAACGGCTTTAAAAGGTTAATAAACATGCTGTTGAGCAGTTAGTAAACATGTAGGTGAGTGGTTAATAAACATGCAGGTAAGCGATAAGTAAACATGCAGGTGAGCAATTAGTAAACCTGCAGGTGAGCAGTTAGTAAACATGCAGGTCAGCAATAAGTAAACATTAAGGTGAGCAGTTAGTAAACATGCAGGTGAGCAGCTAGTAAACATGCAGGTGAGCAGTTAGTAAACATGCAGGTGAGCAGCTAGTAAACATGCAGGTAAGCAGTTAGTAAACATACAGGTGAACAGTTCATAAACATGCAGATGAGCAGCTAGGAAACATGCAGGTAGGCAGCTAGTAAACATGCAGGTGAGCAGTAAGTAAACATGCAGGTGAGCAGTTAGTAAACATGCAGGTGAGCAGTAAGTAAACATGCAGTTGAGCAGTTAGTAAACATGCAGGTAGGTAGCTAGTAAACATGCAGATGAGCAGTTAGTAAACATGCAGGTGAGCAGTTAGTAAACATGCAGGTAAGCAGCTAGTAAGCATGCAGGTGAGCAGTTAGTAAACATGCAGATGAGCAATAAGTAAACATGCAGGTGAGCAGTTAGTAAACATGCAGGTGAGCAGTTAGTAAACATGCAGGTAAGCAGCTAGTAAGCATGCAGGTGAGCAGTTAGTAAACATGCAGATGAGCATTTAGTAAACATGCAGGTGAGCAGTTAGTAAACATGCAGGTGAGCAGTTAGTAAACATGCAGGTGAGCAGTTAGTAAACATGCAGGTAAGCAGCTAGTAAGCATGCAGGTGAGCAGTTAGTAAACATGCAGATGAGCAATAAGTAAACATGCAGGTGATCAATAAGTAAAGATGCAGGTGAGCAGTTAGTAAACATGCAGGTGAGCAGTTAGTAAACATGCAGGTGAGCAGCTAGTAAACATGCAGGTGAGCAGTTAGTAAACATGCAGGGGCCCGATCCGATATGCAGCGTCGCCCGCAAAAGCCGGCGACGCTGAAATTTGCGCTGGTTTGGTATCCTATATACGGCGTAACCTAGAAGTTACGCTCGTATATTTCTGCCATCGCCCGTAGTTTTTTGGGCCATAGGCAGGTATACCAAACCAGTGCAGTTTGGTATCCAATATTCAGCGTAAGGACTTACGTGGCGAAAATGGAGAAATCTTACCCCATTTTCACCTCGCCACAAAATGCAGCCGTAGTAAGCCTTACGCTGTCTATTGGAGCCCCGTAACTCCCTAAACTAGCTACAAAATAAACCTAACACCTAACGCATGAGCAATGTCTATCTACCTGTCAACCGCGATCTGCTAAATAAAACCTAACACCTAACGCATGCGCAATGTCTATCTACCTGTCAACCGCGATCCCCCGTCGCAATCCTTAATAAAGTTATTAACCCCTAAACCGCCGCTCCCGGACCCCGCCGCCACCTAATAAAGTTATTAACCCCTAAACCGCCGCTCCCGGACCCCGCCGCCAGCTATATTAAATCTCTAACCCCCTAATGTGAGCTCCTACCCCGCCGCCATCTATTTTAAAAATTTTAAACCCTTAATTTAATCCCCTTACACCGCCGCCACCTATATTAAACACATTAACCCCTAATCTAATCCCCCTATACCGCCGCCACCTATATTAAATTTATTAACCCCTAATCTAATCCGCCATACCGCCGCCACCTATATTAAATTAATTAACCCCTAATCTAATCCCCCTATACCGCCGCCGCCTATATTAAATTAATTAACCCCTAAAATACTAAACTATCCCTACCACTAAACCTAAGTCTAACCCTACAAATAGCCCTGAAAATGGCTTTTTCCGTGACATTACCCCAAAGTAAACAGCTCTATTGCCAGCCCTTAAAAGGGCTTTTTGCGGGGCATGCCCCAAAGAAAACAGCTCTTTTACCAGCCCTTAAAAGGGCTTTTGGCGGGGCATTGTCACAAAGTAAACAGCTCTTTTGCATCTAAGCTAAATCCCCCTACACCGCCGCCACCTATAATAAATGTATTACCCCCTAATCTAATCCCCCTACACCGCCGCCACCTATATTAAATAGATTAACCCCTAATAAGTAAACATGCAGGTGAGCAGTTAGTAAACATGCAGGTAAGCGATAAGTAAACATGCAGGTGAGCAGTTAGTAAACATGCAGGTGAGCAGTTAGTAAACAGGCAGATGAGCAGTAAGTAAACATGCAGGTTACAGTAAGTAAACATGCAGGTGAGCAATTAGTAAACATGCAGATAAGCGATAAGTAAACATGCAGGTTAGCAGTTAGTAAACATGCAGGTAAGCGATAAGTACACATCCAGGTTAGCAGTTAGTAAAGATGCAGGTAAGCAATAAGTAAACATGCAGGTGAGCAGTTAATAAACATGCTGTTGAGCAGTTAGTAAACATGTAGGTGAGCGGTTAATAAACATGCAGGTAAGCGATAAGTAAACATGCAGGTGAGCAATTAGTAAACCTGCAGGTGAGCAGTTAGTAAACATGCAGGTGAGCAGTTAGTAAACATGCAGGTGACCAGCTAGTAAACATGCAGGTGAGCAGTAAGTAAACATGCAGGTGAGCGATAAGTAAACATACAGGTGAGCAGTTAATAAACATGCTGTTGAGCAGTTAGTAAACATATAGGTGAGCGGTTAATAAACATGCAGGTAAGCGATAAGTAAACATGCAGGTGAGCAATTAGTAAACCTGCAGGTGAGCAGTTAGTAAACATGCAGGTTAGCAATAAGTAAACATGCAGGTGAGCAGTTAGTAAACATGCAGGTGAGCAGCTAGTAAACATGCAGGTGAGCAGTTAGTAAACATGCAGGTGAGCAGCTACTAAACAAGCAGGTGAGCAATGAGTAAACATACAGGTGAGCAATTAGTAAACATGCAGATGAGCAGTTAGTAAACATGCAGGTGAGCAGTTAGTAAACATGCAGGTAAGCAGCTAGTAAGCATGCAGGTGAGCAGTTAGTAAACATGCAGATGAGCAATAAGTAAACATGCAGGTGAGCAGTTAGTAAACATGCAGGTGAGCAGTTAGTAAACATGCAGGTAAGCAGCTAGTAAGCATGCAGGTGAGCAGTTAGTAAACATGCAGATGAGCAATAAGTAAACATGCAGGTGAGCAGTTAGTAAACATGCAGGTGAGCAGTTAGTAAACATGCAGGTGAGCAGTTAGTAAACATGCAGGTAAGCAGCTAGTAAGCATGCAGGTGAGCAGTTAGTAAACATGCAGATGAGCAATAAGTAAACATGCAGGTGATCAATAAGTAAAGATGCAGGTGAGCAGTTAGTAAACATGCAGGTGAGCAGTTAGTAAACATGCAGGTGAGCAGCTAGTAAACATGCAGGTGAGCAGTTAGTAAACATGCAGGGGCCCGATCCGATATGCAGCGTCGCCCGCAAAAGCCGGCGACGCTGAAATTTGCGCTGGTTTGGTATCCTATATACGGCGTAACCTAGAAGTTACGCTCGTATATTTCTGCCATCGCCCGTAGTTTTTTGGGCCATAGGCAGGTATACCAAACCAGTGCAGTTTGGTATCCAATATTCAGCGTAAGGACTTACGTGGCGAAAATGGAGAAATCTTACCCCATTTTCACCTCGCCACAAAATGCAGCCGTAGTAAGCCTTACGCTGTCTATTGGAGCCCCGTAACTCCCTAAACTAGCTACAAAATAAACCTAACACCTAACGCATGAGCAATGTCTATCTACCTGTCAACCGCGATCTGCTAAATAAAACCTAACACCTAACGCATGCGCAATGTCTATCTACCTGTCAACCGCGATCCCCCGTCGCAATCCTTAATAAAGTTATTAACCCCTAAACCGCCGCTCCCGGACCCCGCCGCCACCTAATAAAGTTATTAACCCCTAAACCGCCGCTCCCGGACCCCGCCGCCAGCTATATTAAATCTCTAACCCCCTAATGTGAGCTCCTACCCCGCCGCCATCTATTTTAAAAATTTTAAACCCTTAATTTAATCCCCTTACACCGCCGCCACCTATATTAAACACATTAACCCCTAATCTAATCCCCCTATACCGCCGCCACCTATATTAAATTTATTAACCCCTAATCTAATCCGCCATACCGCCGCCACCTATATTAAATTAATTAACCCCTAATCTAATCCCCCTATACCGCCGCCGCCTATATTAAATTAATTAACCCCTAAAATACTAAACTATCCCTACCACTAAACCTAAGTCTAACCCTACAAATAGCCCTGAAAATGGCTTTTTCCGTGACATTACCCCAAAGTAAACAGCTCTATTGCCAGCCCTTAAAAGGGCTTTTTGCGGGGCATGCCCCAAAGAAAACAGCTCTTTTACCAGCCCTTAAAAGGGCTTTTGGCGGGGCATTGTCACAAAGTAAACAGCTCTTTTGCATCTAAGCTAAATCCCCCTACACCGCCGCCACCTATAATAAATGTATTACCCCCTAATCTAATCCCCCTACACCGCCGCCACCTATATTAAATAGATTAACCCCTAATAAGTAAACATGCAGGTGAGCAGTTAGTAAACATGCAGGTAAGCGATAAGTAAACATGCAGGTGAGCAGTTAGTAAACATGCAGGTGAGCAGTTAGTAAACAGGCAGATGAGCAGTAAGTAAACATGCAGGTTACAGTAAGTAAACATGCAGGTGAGCAATTAGTAAACATGCAGATAAGCGATAAGTAAACATGCAGGTTAGCAGTTAGTAAACATGCAGGTAAGCGATAAGTACACATCCAGGTTAGCAGTTAGTAAAGATGCAGGTAAGCAATAAGTAAACATGCAGGTGAGCAGTTAATAAACATGCTGTTGAGCAGTTAGTAAACATGTAGGTGAGCGGTTAATAAACATGCAGGTAAGCGATAAGTAAACATGCAGGTGAGCAATTAGTAAACCTGCAGGTGAGCAGTTAGTAAACATGCAGGTGAGCAGTTAGTAAACATGCAGGTGACCAGCTAGTAAACATGCAGGTGAGCAGTAAGTAAACATGCAGGTGAGCGATAAGTAAACATACAGGTGAGCAGTTAATAAACATGCTGTTGAGCAGTTAGTAAACATATAGGTGAGCGGTTAATAAACATGCAGGTAAGCGATAAGTAAACATGCAGGTGAGCAATTAGTAAACCTGCAGGTGAGCAGTTAGTAAACATGCAGGTTAGCAATAAGTAAACATGCAGGTGAGCAGTTAGTAAACATGCAGGTGAGCAGCTAGTAAACATGCAGGTGAGCAGTTAGTAAACATGCAGGTGAGCAGCTACTAAACAAGCAGGTGAGCAATGAGTAAACATACAGGTGAGCAGTTAGTAAACATGCAGATGAGCAGCTAGGAAACATGCAGGTAGGCAGCTAGTAAACATGCAGGTGAGCAGTTAGTAAACATGCAGGTAGGCAGCTAGTAAACAAGCAGGTGAGCAGTAAGTAAACATGCAGGTAGGCAGCTAGTAAACATGCAGGTGAGCAGTTAGTAAACATGCAGTTAGGCAGCTAGTAAACATGCAGGTGAGCAGTTAGTAAACATGCAGGTGAGCAGTTAACCCTTTCGTGACAGGGTTAAAGTGCCTACATTGGAACACCTGTTCCGTTGTAGACAAATTGAAACTACGCGATCGTGCATACGATCGCGAGATTTCAATTATTGGATCGCATCTGGGGGGCGTCCCTACAACCCCAGGATCGCCCTCCAGACCGCGATCAAGTCCTTGAAGCACAGGAGGCTTCAGGACCGTCATAACGGCTTTAAAGCCCAGTGTAATTATGACTGAATAGAACGGCATACCGGCATTGAAAGGTTTATAAACATGCAGTTGAGCAGTTAGTAAACATGCAGGTGAGCAGTAAGTAAACATGCAGATAAGCAATAAGTAAACATGCAGGTGAACAGTTAGTAAACATGCAGGTTAGCAATAAGTAAACATGCAGGTGAGCAGTTAGTAAACATGCAGATGAGCAGCTTGTAAACATGCAGGTGAGCAGTTAGTAAACATACAGGTGAGCAGTAAGTAAACATGCAGGTGAACGATAATTAAACATGCAGATGAGCAGTTAGTAAACATGCAGGGGCGCGGTCCGATAAAGGGCGCAGTTTGCGGCGCAAGCGAGGGAACCCGCGTCGCCCGCAGTTTCAGCTCGCAACTCGAGCTATCCAATATGCGGCGCCGTCAGTTGCTAAAGTGGCGCAAGTCTCACAAACCAGCGATGTCCAGAAATCTGCGTAAGTACAGATTTTTGGAGTCGCCAGTGACTTGCGCCACATTAGAAACTGCCGGCGCCTATAAAACCTGACTACAGTCTAAATCACCCGCACTGTCTAACACGCCTCCTAAACATAGCCCGACACGTCTAACCCCCTATAAGCTATCCCCCCTCACTAGCCTAACAATAAAAAAAGTTATTAACCCCTAAACCGCCGCTCCCGTACCCCGCCGCCAGCTATATTAAATCCATAACCCCCTAAAGTGAGCCCCTTACACCGCCGCCATCTCTATTAAAATTATTAACCCCTAATGTAAGCCCCTTACACCGCCGCCATCTCTATTAAAATTATTAACCCCTAATGTAAGCCCCTTACACCGCCGCCATCTCTATTAAAATTATTAACCCCTAATGTAAGCCCCTTACACCGCCGCCATCTATATTAAAATTATTAACCCCTAATTTAATCTACCTACCCCGCCGCCAGCTATATTATCTATATTAACCCTAAGTATATTATAGTTAATATAGTTATTACATTATATATATTAACTATATTAACCCTAATTATATTAGGGTTAATATAGTTAATATAGTTACTATAGTATTTATATTAACTATATTAACTCTATCTAACCCTAACACCCCTAACTAAATTTATATTAAATTAATCTAATTCATATTATAAACTAAAATATTCCTATTTAAATCTAAATACTTACCTATAAAATAAACCCTAAGATAGCTACAATATAATTAATAATTACATTGTAGCTATGTTAGGGTTTATATTTATTTTACAGGTAAATTGTTAATTATTTTAACTAGGTATAATAGCTATTAAATAGTTATTAACTATTTAATATCTACTTAGTTAAAATAATTACCAAATTACCTGTAAAATAAATCCTAACCTAAGTTACAAATACACCTACACTATCAATAAATTAACTAAACTACAAATATCTATCTAAAAATACAATTAAATAAACTAAACTAAATTACAAAAAAAAACAAACACTAAATTACAAAAAATAAAAAAAAGATTACAAGATTTTTAAGCTAATTACACCTATTCTAAGCCCCCTAATAAAATAATAAAGCCCCCCAAAATAAAAAAAAATTCCCTGCCCTATTCTAAATTAAAAAAAGTTCAAAGCTCTTTACCTTACCAGCCCTTAAAAGGGCCTTTTGTGGGGCATGCCCCAAAGAATTCAGCTCTTTTGCATTTCAATACATATACAATACCCCCCCATTACAACCCACCACCCACATACCCCTATTCTAAACCCACCCAAACCCCCCTTAAAAAACCTAACACTACCCCCCTGAAGATCTCCCTACCTTGTCTTCACCACACCGGGCCGAACTCCTCATCCGATCCGGGCGACGTGTTCCTCCAAGCGGCAAAGAAGAATTCTTCATCCCGGCGACGTCTTCCTCCAAGCGGCAGCAAAGTCTTCTTCCTTCCGGCAGCCTCTTCCATCAAGCGGCATCTTCAATCTTCTTTTTTCGCTCCGCCGCCGCGGAGCATCCATCCCGGCCGACGACTGAACGACGAATGAGGTACCTTTAAATGATGTCATCCAAGATGGCGTCCGCCGAATTCCGATTGGCTGATAGAATTCTATCAGCCAATCGGAATTAAGTTAGAAAAATCTGATTGGCTGATTGAATGGATGCTCCGCGGCGGCGGAGCGAAGAAAGAAGATTGAAGATGCCGCTTGATGGAAGATGCTGCCGGAAGGAAGAAGACTTTGCTGCCGCTTGGAGGAAGACATCGCCGGGAGGAAGAATTCTTCTTTGCCGCTTGGAGGAAGACATCGCCGGAGGAAGAATTCTTCTTTGCCGCTTAGAGGAACACATCGCCCGGATCGGATGAGGAGTTCGGCCCGGTGTGGTGAAGACAAGGTAGGGAGATCTTCAGGGGGGTAGTGTTAGGCTTTTTTAAGGGGGTTTTGGGTGGGTTTAGAATAGGGGTATGTGGGTGTTGGGTTGTAATGTGGGGGGGGGGTATTGTATATTTATTGAAATGCAAAAGAGTTGAATTCTTTGGGGCATGCCCCACAAAAGGCCCTTTTAAGGGCTGGTAAGGTAAAGAGCTTTGAACTTTTTTTAATTTAGAATAGGGCAGGGAATTTTTTTATTTTGGGGGGCTTTATTATTTTATTAGGGGACTTAGAATAGGTGTAATTAACTTAAAAATCTTGTAATCTTTTTTTTATTTTTTGTAATTTAGTGTTTTTTTTTTTTTTTGTAATTTAGTTTAGTTTATTTAATTGTATTTTTAGATAGATATTTGTAGTTTAGTTAATTTATTGATAGTGTAGGTGTATTTGTAACTTAGGTTAGGATTTATTTTACAGGTAATTGGGTAATTATTTTAACTAGGTAGATATTAAATAGTTAATAACTATTTAATAGCTATTATACCTAGTTAAAATAATTAACAATTTACCTGTAAAATAAATATAAACCCTAACATAGCTACAATGTAATTATTAATTATATTGTAGCTATCTTAGGGTTTATTTTATAGGTAGTATTTAGATTTAAATAGGAATATTTTAGTTTATAATATGAATTAGATTAATTTAATAAGAATTTAGTTAGGGGTGTTAGGGTTAGATAGAGTTAATATAGTTAATAAAAATACTATAGTAACTATATTAACTATAATATAATTAGGGTTAATATAGATAATATAGCTGGCGGCGGGGTAGGTAGATTACATCAGGGGTTAATAATTTTAATAGAGATGGCGGCGGTGTAAGGGGCTTACATTAGGGGTTAATACTATTAATATAGCTGGCGGCGGTATAGGGGGATTAGATTAGGGGTTAATAATTTTTATATAGGTAGCGGCGGTGTAAGGGGTCAGATTAGGGGATAGATAAGGTAGATGGCAGCGGTGTAAGGTGTTCACATTAGGGGATAGATACGGTAGATGGCGGCGGCTTTAGGGGTTCACATTAGGCGATAGATCAGGTAGGTGGCGGCGGTTTTAGGGGCTCACAGTAGGGGGTTAGTTTATGTAGATGGCGGCGGGGTCTGGGAGCGGCGGTTTAGGGGTTAATAACTTTATTAGGGATTTCGGCGGGGGATCGCGATTGACAGGTAGATAGACATTGCGCATGAGTTAGGTGTTAGGTTTTATTTAGCAGATCGCGGGTGACAGATAGATAGACATTGCGCATGCGTTAGGTGTTAGGTTTTATTTAGCAGATCGCGGGTGACAGATAGATAGACATTGCGCATGCGTTAGGTGTTAGGTTTATTTTCTAGCTAGTTTAGGGAGTTACGGGGCTCCAATAGTCAGCGTAAGGCTTCTTACGGCTGCTTTTTGTGGCGAGGTGAAAATGGAGTAAGATTTCTCCATTTTCGCCACGTAAGTCCTTACGCTGCATATTGGATACCAAACTGCGCTGGTTTGGTATACCTGCCTATGGCCCAAAAAACTACGGGCGACGGCAGAAATATACGGGCATAACTTCTAGGTTACGCCGTATATAGGATACCAAACCAGCACAAATATTGGCGTCGCCGGCTTTTGCGGGCGACGATTTTTATCGGATCGACCCCCAGGTGAGCAATTAGTAAACCTGCAGGTGAGCAGTTAGTAAACGTGCAGGTGAGCAGTTAGTAAACATGCAGGTGAGAGATAAGTAAACATGCAGGTGAGCAGTTAATAAACATGCTGTTGAGCAGTTAGTAAACATGTAGGTGAGTGGTTAATAAACATGCAGGTAAGCGATAAGTAAACATGCAGGTAAGCAATTAGTAAACCTGCAGGTGAGCAGTTAGTAAACATGCAGGTCAGCAATAAGTAAACATGCAGGTGAGCATTTAGTAAACATGCAGGTGAGTAGCTAGTAAACATTCAGGTGAGCAGTTAGTAAACATGCAGATGAGCAGTTAGTAAACATGCAGGTAAGCGATAAGTAAACATGCAGGTGAGCAATTAGTAAACCTGCAGGTGAGCAGTTAGTAAACATGCAGGTCAGCAATAAGTAAACATACAGGTGAGCAGTTAGTAAACATGCAGGTGAGCAGCTAGTAAACATGCAGGTGAGCAGTTAGTAAACATGCAGGTGAGCAGCTACTAAACAAGCAGGTGAGCAATGAGTAAACATACAGGTGAGCAATTAGTAAACATGCAGATGAGCAGCTAGGAAACATGCAGGTAGGCAGCTAGTAAACATGCAGGTGAGCAGTTAGTAAACATGCAGGTAGGCAGCTAGTAAACATGCAGGTGAGCAGTAAGTAAACATGCAGGTAGGCAGCTAGTAAACATGCAGGTGAGCAGTTAGTAAACATGCAGTTAGGCAGCTAGTAAACATGCAGGTGAGCAGTTAGTAAACATGCAGTTGAGCAGTTAACCCTTTCGTGACAGGGTTAAAGTGCCTACATCGGAACACCTGTTCCGATGTAGACAAATTGAAACTACGCAATCGTGCATACGATCGCGAGATTTCAATTATTGGATCGCATCTGGGGGGCGTCCCTACAACCCTAGGATCGCCCTCCAGACCGCGATCAAGTCCTTGAAGCACAGAAGGCTTCAGGACACCCGTTAGCTATGACGTTCTATTCCGTCATAACAGCTTTAAAGCCCAGTGTAATTATGATGGAATAGAACGGCATACCGGCATTAAAAGGTTAATAAACATGCAGTTGAGCAGTTAGTAAACATGCAGGTGAGCAGTAAGTAAACATGCAGATAAGCAATAAGTAAACCTGCAAGTGAACAGTTAGTAAATATGCTGGTTAGCAATAAGTAAACATGCAGGTGAGCAGTTAGTAAACATGCAGATGAGCAGCTAGTAAACATGCAGGTGAGCAGTTAGTAAACATACAGGTGAGCAGTAAGTAAACATGCAGGTGAACGATAATTAAACATGCAGATGAGCAGTTAGTAAACATGCAGGTGAGCAATTAGTAAACCTGCAGGTGAGCCGTTAGTAAACGTGCAGGTGAGCAGTTAGTAAACATGCAGGTGAGAGATAAGTAAACATGCAGGTGAGCAGTTAATAAACATGTTGTTGAGCAGTTAGTAAACATGTAGGTGAGCGGTTAATAAACATGCAGGTAAGCGATAAGTAAACATGCAGGTGAGCAATTAGTAAACCTGCAGGTGAGCAGTTAGTAAACATGCAGGTCAGCAATAAGTAAACATGCAGGTGAGCATTTAGAAAACATGCAGGTGAGTAGCTAGTAAACATGCAGGTGAGCAGTTAGTAAACATGCAGGTGAGCAGTTAGTAAACATACAGGTGAGCAGTTCGTAAACATGCAGATGAGCAGCTAGGAAACATGCAGGTAGGCAGCTAGTAAACATGCAGGTGAGCAGTAAGTAAACATGCAGTTGAGCAGTTAGTAAACATGCAGGTAGGTAGTTAGTAAACAAGCAGGTGAGCAGTTAATAAACATGCAGGTGAGCAGTTAGTAAACATGCAGGTAAGCAGCTAGTAAGCATGCAGGTGATCAGTTAGTTAACATGCAGATGAGCAATAAGTAAACATGCAGGTGAGATATTAGTAAACATGCAGGTGAGCATTTAGTAAACATGCAGGTGAGCAGCTAGTAAACATGCAGGTGAGCAGTTAGTAAACATGCAGGTGAGCAGCTAGTAAACATGCAGGTGAGCAGTTAGTAAACATACAGGTGAGCAGTTTGTAAACATGCAGATGAGCAGCTAGGAAACATGCAGGTAGGCAGCTAGTAAACATGCAGTTGAGCAGTTAGTAAACATGCAGGTGAGCAGTAAGTAAACATGCAGTTGAGCAGTTAGTAAACATGCAGGTAGGTAGCTAGTAAACATGCAGGTGAGCAGTTAATAAACATGCATGTGAGCAGTTAGTAAACATGCCGGTGAGCAGTTAGTAAACATGCAGGTAAGCAGCTAGTAAGCATGCAGGTGATCAGTTAGTTAACATGCATATGAGCAATAAGTAAACATGCAGGTGAGCAGTTAGTAAACATGCAGGTGAGCAGTAAGTAAACATTCAGGTGAGCAGTAAGTAAACATGCAGTTGAGCAGCTAGTAAACATGCAGGTGAGCAGTAAGTAAACATGCAGTTGAGCAGTAAGTAAACATGCAGGTGAGCAGTTAGTAAACATGCAGGTAAGCGATACATAAACATGCAGGTGAGCAGTTAGTAAAGATGCAGTTGAGCAGTTAGTAAACATGCAGATGAGCAATAAGTAAACATGCAAGTGAGCAGTTAGTAAACATGCAGGTAAGCAGTAAGTAAACATGCTTGTTAGCAGTAAGTAAACATGCAGGTGAGCAGTTAGTAAACATGCAGATAAGCGATAAGTAAACATGCAAGTTAGCAATTAGTAAACATGCAGGTAAGCGATAAGTAAACATGCAGGTGAGCAGTAAGTAAACATGCAGGTAAGCGATAAGTAAACATGTAGGTGAGCAATTTGTAAACATGCAGGTGAGCATTTAGTAAACATGCAGGTGAGCAATAAGTAAACATGCAGGTGAGCAGTTAGTAAACATGCAGATGAGCAGTAAGTAAACATGCAGGTGAGCAATTAGTAAACCTGCAGGTGAGCAGTTAGTAAACATGCAGGTCAGCAATAAGTAAACATACAGGTGAGCAGTTAGTAAACATGCAGGTGAGCAGCTAGTAAACATGCAGGTGAGCAGTTAGTAAACATGCAGGTGAGCAGCTACTAAACAAGCAGGTGAGCAATGAGTAAACATACAGGTGAGCAATTAGTAAACATGCAGATGAGCAGCTAGGAAACATGCAGGTAGGCAGCTAGTAAACATGCAGGTGAGCAGTTAGTAAACATGCAGGTAGGCAGCTAGTAAACATGCAGGTGAGCAGTAAATAAACATGCAGGTAGGCAGCTAGTAAACATGCAGGTGAGCAGTTAGTAAACATGCAGTTAGGCAGCTAGTAAACATGCAGGTGAGCAGTTAGTAAACATGCATTTGAGCAGTTAACCCTTTCGTGACAGGGTTAAAGTGCCTACATCGGAACACCTGTTCCGATGTAGACAAATTGAAACTACGCGATCGTGCATACGATCGCGAGATTTCAATTATTGGATCGCATCTGGGGGGCGTCCCTACAACCCTAGGATTGCCCTCCAGACCGCGATCAAGTCCTTGAAGCACAGAAGGCTTCAGGACAGCCGTTAGCTATGACGTTCTATTCCGTCATAACGGCTTTAAAGCCCAGTGTAATTATGACGGAATAGAACGGCATACCGGCATTAAAAGGTTAATAAACATGCAGTTGAGCAGTTAGTAAACATGCAGGTGAGCAGTAAGTAAACATGCAGATAAGCAATAAGTAAACCTGCAGGTGAACAGTTAGTAAATATGCAGGTTAGCAATAAGTAAACATGCAGGTGAGCATTTAGAAAACATGCAGGTGAGTAGCTAGTAAACATGCAGGTGAGCAGTTAGTAAACATGCAGGTGAGCAGTTAGTAAACATACAGGTGAGCAGTTCGTAAACATGCAGATGAGCAGCTAGGAAACATGCAGGTAGGCAGCTAGTAAACATGCAGGTGAGCAGTAAGTAAACATGCAGTTGAGCAGTTAGTAAACATGCAGGTAGGTAGTTAGTAAACAAGCAGGTGAGCAGTTAATAAACATGCAGGTGAGCAGTTAGTAAACATGCAGGTAAGCAGCTAGTAAGCATGCAGGTGATCAGTTAGTTAACATGCAGATGAGCAATAAGTAAACATGCAGGTGAGCAATTAGTAAACATGCAGGTGAGCATTTAGTAAACATGCAGGTGAGCAGCTAGTAAACATGCAGGTGAGCAGTTAGTAAACATGCAGGTGAGCAGCTAGTAAACATGCAGGTGAGCAGTTAGTAAACATACAGGTGAGCAGTTCGTAAACATGCAGATGAGCAGCTAGGAAACATGCAGGTAGGCAGCTAGTAAACATGCAGTTGAGCAGTTAGTAAACATGCAGGTGAGCAGTAAGTAAACATGCAGTTGAGCAGTTAGTAAACATGCAGGTAGGTAGCTAGTAAACATGCAGGTGAGCAGTTAATAAACATGCATGTGAGCAGTTAGTAAACATGCCGGTGAGCAGTTAGTAAACATGCAGGTAAGCAGCTAGTAAGCATGCAGGTGATCAGTTAGTTAACATGCATATGAGCAATAAGTAAACATGCAGGTGAGCAGTTAGTAAACATGCAGGTGAGCAGTAAGTAAACATTCAGGTGAGCAGTAAGTAAACATGCAGTTGAGCAGCTAGTAAACATGCAGGTGAGCAGTAAGTAAACATGCAGTTGAGCAGTAAGTAAACATGCAGGTGAGCAGTTAGTAAACATGCAGGTAAGCGATACATAAACATGCAGGTGAGCAGTTAGTAAAGATGCAGTTGAGCAGTTAGTAAACATGCAGATGAGCAATAAGTAAACATGCAAGTGAGCAGTTAGTAAACATGCAGGTAAGCAGTAAGTAAACATGCATGTTAGCAGTAAGTAAACATGCAGGTGAGCAGTTAGTAAACATGCAGATAAGCGATAAGTAAACATGCAAGTTAGCAATTAGTAAACATGCAGGTAAGCGATAAGTAAACATGCAGGTGAGCAGTAAGTAAACATGCAGGTAAGCGATAAGTAAACATGCAGGTGAGCAATTTGTAAACATGCAGGTGAGCATTTAGTAAACATGCAGGTGAGCAATAAGTAAACATGCAGGTGAGCAGTTAGTAAACATGCAGATGAGCAGTAAGTAAACATGCAGGTGAGCAATTAGTAAACCTGCAGGTGAGCAGTTAGTAAACATGCAGGTCAGCAATAAGTAAACATACAGGTGAGCAGTTAGTAAACATGCAGGTGAGCAGCTAGTAAACATGCAGGTGAGCAGTTAGTAAACATGCAGGTGAGCAGCTACTAAACAAGCAGGTGAGCAATGAGTAAACATACAGGTGAGCAATTCGTAAACATGCAGATGAGCAGCTAGGAAACATGCAGGTAGGCAGCTAGTAAACATGCAGGTGAGCAGTTAGTAAACATGCAGGTAGGCAGCTAGTAAACATGCAGGTGAGCAGTAAATAAACATGCAAGTAGGCAGCTAGTAAACATGCAGGTGAGCAGTTAGTAAACATGCAGTTAGGCAGCTAGTAAACATGCAGGTGAGCAGTTAGTAAACATGCATTTGAGCAGTTAACCCTTTCGTGACAGGGTTAAAGTGCCTACATCGGAACACCTGTTCCGATGTAGACAAATTGAAACTACGCGATCGTGCATACGATCGCGAGATTTCAATTATTGGATCGCATCTGGGGGGCGTCCCTACAACCCTAGGATTGCCCTCCAGACCGCGATCAAGTCCTTGAAGCACAGAAGGCTTCAGGACAGCCGTTAGCTATGACGTTCTATTCCGTCATAACGGCTTTAAAGCCCAGTGTAATTATGACGGAATAGAACGGCATACCGGCATTAAAAGGTTAATAAACATGCAGTTGAGCAGTTAGTAAACATGCAGGTGAGTAGTAAGTAAACATGCAGATAAGCAATAAGTAAACCTGCAGGTGAACAGTTAGTAAATATGCAGGTTAGCAATAAGTAAACATGCAGGTGAGCAGTTAGTAAACATGCAGATGAGCAGCTAGTAAACATGCAGGTGAGCAGTTAGTAAACATGCAGGTGAACGATAATTAAACATGCAGATGAGCAGTTAGTAAACATGCAGGTGAGCAATTAGTAAACCTGCAGGTGAGCCGTTAGTAAACGTGCAGGTGAGCAGTTAGTAAACATGCAGGTGAGAGATAAGTAAACATGCAGGTGAGCAGTTAATAAACATGTTGTTGAGCAGTTAGTAAACATGTAGGTGAGCGGTTAATAAACATGCAGGTAAGCGATAAGTAAACATGCAGGTGAGCAATTAGTAAACCTGCAGGTGAGCAGTTAGTAAACATGCAGGTCAGCAATAAGTAAACATGCAGGTGAGCATTTAGTAAACATGCAGGTGAGTAGCTAGTAAACATGCAGGTGAGCAGTTAGTAAACATGCAGGTGAGCAGTTAGTAAACATACAGGTGAGCAGTTAGTAAACATGCAGATGAGCAGCTAGGAAACATGCAGGTAGGCAGCTAGTAAACATGCAGGTGAGCAGTAAGTAAACATGCAGTTGAGCAGTTAGTAAACATGCAGGTAGGTAGTTAGTAAACAAGCAGGTGAGCAGTTAACCTTTTAAAGCCGTTATGCCGTTCCATTCCGTCATAATTAGACTGGGCTTTAAAGCCGTTATGACGGAATGGAACGTCATAACTAACGGCTGTCCTGAAGCCTTCTGTGCTTCAGGGATTTAATCGCGGTCTGGAGGGCGTTCCTAGGATTGTAGGGACGCCCCCCAGATGCGATCCAATAATTGAAATCTCGCGATCGTATGCACGATCGCGTAGTTTCAATTTGTCTACATCGGAACAGTTGTTCCGATGTAGGCACTTTAACCCTGTCACGAAAGGGTTAATAAACATGCAGGTGAGCAGTTAGTAAACATGCAGGTGAGCAGTTAGTAAACATGCAGGTAAGCAGCTAGTAAGCATGCAGGTGATCAGTTAGTTAACATGCAGATGAGCAATAAGTAAACATGCAGGTGAGCAATTAGTAAACATGCAGGTGAGCATTTAGTAAACATGCAGGTGAGCAGCTAGTAAACATGCAGGTGAGCAGTTAGTAAACATGCAGGTGAGCAGCTAGTAAACATGCAGGTGAGCAGTTAGTAAACATACAGGTGAGCAGTTCGTAAACATGCAGATGAGCAGCTAGGAAACATGCAGGTAGGCAGCTAGTAAACATGCAGTTGAGCAGTTAGT
Source organism: Bombina bombina (assembly GCF_027579735.1). Classification (NCBI taxonomy): domain Eukaryota; kingdom Metazoa; phylum Chordata; class Amphibia; order Anura; family Bombinatoridae; genus Bombina; species Bombina bombina. The sequence continues at coordinate 352,186,971 of NC_069500.1, forward strand.
AAACATGCAGGTGAGCAGTAAGTAAACATGCAGTTGAGCAGTTAGTAAACATGCAGGTAGGTAGCTAGTAAACATGCAGGTGAGCAGTTAATAAACATGCATGTGAGCAGTTAGTAAACATGCCGGTGAGCAGTTAGTAAACATGCAGGTAAGCAGCTAGTAAGCATGCAGGTGATCAGTTAGTTAACATGCAGATGAGCAATAAGTAAACATGCAGGTGAGCAGTTAGTAAACATGCAGGTGAGCAGTAAGTAAACATTCAGGTGAGCAGTAAGTAAACATGCAGTTGAGCAGCTAGTAAACATGCAGGTGAGCAGTAAGTAAACATGCAGTTGAGCAGTAAGTAAACATGCAGGTGAGCAGTTAGTAAACATGCAGGTAAGCGATACATAAACATGCAGGTGAGCAGTTAGTAAAGATGCAGTTGAGCAGTTAGTAAACATGCAGATGAGCAATAAGTAAACATGCAAGTGAGCAGTTAGTAAACATGCAGGTAAGCAGTAAGTAAACATGCATGTTAGCAGTAAGTAAACATGCAGGTGAGCAGTTAGTAAACATGCAGATAAGCGATAAGTAAACATGCAAGTTAGCAGTTAGTAAACATGCAGGTAAGCGATAAGTAAGATAAGTAAACATGCAGGTGAGCAGTAAGTAAACATGCAGGTAAGCGATAAGTAAACATGCAGGTGAACAATTTGTAAACATGCAGTTGAGCAGCTAGTAAACATGCAGGTGAGCAATAAGTAAACATGCAGGTGAGCAGTTAGTAAACATGCAGATGAGCAGTAAGTAAACATGCAGGTGAGCAGTAAGTAAACATGCAGGTGATCAGTTAGTAAACATGCAGGTGAGCAGTAAGTAAACATGCAGGTGAGCAGTAAGTAAACATGCAGGTGAGCAGCTAGTAAATATGCAGGTAAGCTGTAAGTAAACATGCAGGTGAGCAGTTAGTAAATATGCAGGTGAGCAGTTAGCAAACATACAGTTGAGCAGTAAGTAAACATGCAGGTAAGCAGCTAGTAAACATGCAGGTGAGCAATAAGTAAACATGCAGGTGAGCAGTAAGTAAACATGCAGGTGAGCAGTAAGTAAACATGCAGGCAAGCGATACATAAACATGCAGGTGAGCAGTTAGTAAAGATGCAGTTGAGCAGTTAGTAAACATGCAGATGAGCAATAAGTAAACATGCAAGTGAGCAGTTAGTAAACATGCAGGTAAGCAGTAAGTAAACATGCATGTTAGCAGTAAGTAAACATGCAGGTGAGCAGTTAGTAAACATGCAGATAAGCGATAAGTAAACATGCAAGTTAGCAATTAGTAAACATGCAGGTAAGCGATAAGTAAACATGCAGGTGAGCAGTAAGTAAACATGCAGGTAAGCGATAAGTAAACATGCAGGTGAGCAATTTGTAAACATGCAGGTGAGCATTTAGTAAACATGCAGGTGAGCAATAAGTAAACATGCAGGTGAGCAGTTAGTAAACATGCAGATGAGCAGTAAGTAAACATGCAGGTGAGCAATTAGTAAACCTGCAGGTGAGCAGTTAGTAAACATGCAGGTCAGCAATAAGTAAACATACAGGTGAGCAGTTAGTAAACATGCAGGTGAGCAGCTAGTAAACATGCAGGTGAGCAGTTAGTAAACATGCAGGTGAGCAGCTACTAAACAAGCAGGTGAGCAATGAGTAAACATACAGGTGAGCAATTCGTAAACATGCAGATGAGCAGCTAGGAAACATGCAGGTAGGCAGCTAGTAAACATGCAGGTGAGCAGTTAGTAAACATGCAGGTAGGCAGCTAGTAAACATGCAGGTGAGCAGTAAATAAACATGCAGGTAGGCAGCTAGTAAACATGCAGGTGAGCAGTTAGTAAACATGCAGTTAGGCAGCTAGTAAACATGCAGGTGAGCAGTTAGTAAACATGCATTTGAGCAGTTAACCCTTTCGTGACAGGGTTAAAGTGCCTACATCGGAACACCTGTTCCGATGTAGACAAATTGAAACTACGCGATCGTGCATACGATCGCGAGATTTCAATTATTGGATCGCATCTGGGGGGCGTCCCTACAACCCTAGGATTGCCCTCCAGACCGCGATCAAGTCCTTGAAGCACAGAAGGCTTCAGGACAGCCGTTAGCTATGACGTTCTATTCCGTCATAACGGCTTTAAAGCCCAGTGTAATTATGACGGAATAGAACGGCATACCGGCATTAAAAGGTTAATAAACATGCAGTTGAGCAGTTAGTAAACATGCAGGTGAGTAGTAAGTAAACATGCAGATAAGCAATAAGTAAACCTGCAGGTGAACAGTTAGTAAATATGCAGGTTAGCAATAAGTAAACATGCAGGTGAGCAGTTAGTAAACATGCAGATGAGCAGCTAGTAAACATGCAGGTGAGCAGTTAGTAAACATGCAGGTGAACGATAATTAAACATGCAGATGAGCAGTTAGTAAACATGCAGGTGAGCAATTAGTAAACCTGCAGGTGAGCCGTTAGTAAACGTGCAGGTGAGCAGTTAGTAAACATGCAGGTGAGAGATAAGTAAACATGCAGGTGAGCAGTTAATAAACATGTTGTTGAGCAGTTAGTAAACATGTAGGTGAGCGGTTAATAAACATGCAGGTAAGCGATAAGTAAACATGCAGGTGAGCAATTAGTAAACCTGCAGGTGAGCAGTTAGTAAACATGCAGGTCAGCAATAAGTAAACATGCAGGTGAGCATTTAGTAAACATGCAGGTGAGTAGCTAGTAAACATGCAGGTGAGCAGTTAGTAAACATGCAGGTGAGCAGTTAGTAAACATACAGGTGAGCAGTTCGTAAACATGCAGATGAGCAGCTAGGAAACATGCAGGTAGGCAGCTAGTAAACATGCAGGTGAGCAGTAAGTAAACATGCAGTTGAGCAGTTAGTAAACATGCAGGTAGGTAGTTAGTAAACAAGCAGGTGAGCAGTTAACCTTTTAAAGCCGTTATGCCGTTCCATTCCGTCATAATTAGACTGGGCTTTAAAGCCGTTATGACGGAATGGAACGTCATAACTAACGGCTGTCCTGAAGCCTTCTGTGCTTCAGGGATTTAATCGCGGTCTGGAGGGCGTTCCTAGGATTGTAGGGACGCCCCCCAGATGCGATCCAATAATTGAAATCTCGCGATCGTATGCACGATCGCGTAGTTTCAATTTGTCTACATCGGAACAGTTGTTCCGATGTAGGCACTTTAACCCTGTCACGAAAGGGTTAATAAACATGCAGGTGAGCAGTTAGTAAACATGCAGGTGAGCAGTTAGTAAACATGCAGGTAAGCAGCTAGTAAGCATGCAGGTGATCAGTTAGTTAACATGCAGATGAGCAATAAGTAAACATGCAGGTGAGCAATTAGTAAACATGCAGGTGAGCATTTAGTAAACATGCAGGTGAGCAATAAGTAAACATGCAGGTGAGCAGTTAGTAAACATGCAGGTGAGCAGCTAGTAAACATGCAGGTGAGCAGTTAGTAAACATACAGGTGAGCAGTTCGTAAACATGCAGATGAGCAGCTAGGAAACATGCAGGTAGGCAGCTAGTAAACATGCAGTTGAGCAGTTAGTAAACATGCAGGTGAGCAGTAAGTAAACATGCAGTTGAGCAGTTAGTAAACATGCAGGTAGGTAGCTAGTAAACATGCAGGTGAGCAGTTAATAAACATGCATGTGAGCAGTTAGTAAACATGCCGGTGAGCAGTTAGTAAACATGCAGGTAAGCAGCTAGTAAGCATGCAGGTGATCAGTTAGTTAACATGCAGATGAGCAATAAGTAAACATGCAGGTGAGCAGTTAGTAAACATGCAGGTGAGCAGTAAGTAAACATTCAGGTGAGCAGTAAGTAAACATGCAGTTGAGCAGCTAGTAAACATGCAGGTGAGCAGTAAGTAAACATGCAGTTGAGCAGTAAGTAAACATGCAGGTGAGCAGTTAGTAAACATGCAGGTAAGCGATACATAAACATGCAGGTGAGCAGTTAGTAAAGATGCAGTTGAGCAGTTAGTAAACATGCAGATGAGCAATAAGTAAACATGCAAGTGAGCAGTTAGTAAACATGCAGGTAAGCAGTAAGTAAACATGCATGTTAGCAGTAAGTAAACATGCAGGTGAGCAGTTAGTAAACATGCAGATAAGCGATAAGTAAACATGCAAGTTAGCAGTTAGTAAACATGCAGGTAAGCGATAAGTAAGATAAGTAAACATGCAGGTGAGCAGTAAGTAAACATGCAGGTAAGCGATAAGTAAACATGCAGGTGAACAATTTGTAAACATGCAGTTGAGCAGCTAGTAAACATGCAGGTGAGCAATAAGTAAACATGCAGGTGAGCAGTTAGTAAACATGCAGATGAGCAGTAAGTAAACATGCAGGTGAGCAGTAAGTAAACATGCAGGTGATCAGTTAGTAAACATGCAGGTGAGCAGTAAGTAAACATGCAGGTGAGCAGTAAGTAAACATGCAGGTGAGCAGCTAGTAAATATGCAGGTAAGCTGTAAGTAAACATGCAGGTGAGCAGTTAGTAAATATGCAGGTGAGCAGTTAGCAAACATACAGTTGAGCAGTAAGTAAACATGCAGGTAAGCAGCTAGTAAACATGCAGGTGAGCAATAAGTAAACATGCAGGTGAGCAGTAAGTAAACATGCAGGTGAGCAGTAAGTAAACATGCAGGCAAGCAGCTAGTAAACATGCAGGTGAGCAATAAGTAAACATGCAGGTGAGCAATAAGTAAACTTGCAGGTGAGCAGTTAGTAAACATGCAGGTGAGCAGTTAGTAAACATGCAGTTGAGCAGTTAGTAAAATGCAGGTTAGCAGCTAGTAAACATGCAGGTGAGCAGTTCGTAAACATGCAGGTAGGCAGCTAGTAAACATGCAGGTGAGCAGTAAGTAAACATGCAGGTAGGCAGCTAGTAAACATGCAGGTGAGCAGTTAGTAAACATGCAGGTTAGCAATTAGTAAACCTGCAGGTGAGCAGTTAATAAACATGCAGGTGAGCAGTTAGTAAATATGCAGGTGAGCAGTTAGTAAACATTAAAAGGGCTTTTTGCGGGGCATGCCCCAAAGTAATGAGCTCTTTTGCCTGTAAAAAAAACACAATACCACCCCCAACATTACAACCCACCACCCACATACCCCTACTCTAAACCCACCCAAACCCCCCTTAAAAAAACCTTACACTAACCCCCAGAAGATTTCCCTACCTTGAGTCGTCTTCACCCAGCCGGGCCGAACTCTTCATCCAGATGTGGTCCTCCATCTCGGCGATGTCTTCATTCAAGCGGCAAAGAAGAGGTCTTCCATCCCGGCGATGTCTTCATCCAAGCGGCAAAGAAAAGGTCCTCCATCGATCAGCCAATCAGATTGAGCTTGCATTCTATTGGCTGTTCCGATCAGCCAATAGAATGCGAGCTCAATCTGATTGGCTGACTGGATCAGCCAATCGGATTGAACTTGAATCTGATTGGCTGATTGAATGGACATGATTAAAAACCAGTGTGTGGTTTGTAACGTTGTTGTTTGTATGATGGACCCTGCAAAGAGAAAATAAAGGTCTTTTAACCTTTTTACTGGAGGCTGGAAAATTATTTACTTTGGGGCAATGCCACGCAAAAAGCCCTTTTCAGGGCTATTTGTAGGGTTAGACTTAGGTTTAGTGGTAGGGAAATTTTAGTATTTTAGGGGTTAACTAACTTAATATACGTGGCGGCGGTATAGGGGGATTAGATTAGGGGTTAATAATTTTAATATAGGTGCCGGCGGTGTAGGGGGATTAGATTAGGGGGTAATATATTTTAAATAGGTGGCGGCGGTGTAGGGGGCTCACATTAGGGGGTAATATAGTTTAAATAAGTGGCGGCGGGGTAGGGGGCTCACATTAGGGGGTAATATAGTTTAAATAGGTGGTGGCGGAGTAGGGGGCTCACATTAGGGGGTAAAACATTTAATATAGCTAGCGGCGGTGTAGGGGGGTCAGATTAGGGGTAATATAGATAATGTAGCTAGCGGCGGTGTAGGGGGCTCACATTAGGGGGTTATATAGATAATGTAGCTGGCGGCGGGGTCCGTGAGCGGCGGTTTAGGGGTTAATATATTTATTATTTAATAGTGAGAGGGGGGATTGCAGATAGAGGGGTATACGTGTCGGGCTATGTTTAGGAGGCGTGTTAGACAGTAACGGGTGATTTAATAACTTAGTCAGGTTTTTTTATGCGGCGGCAGTTTCTAAAGTGCTGTAAGTCACTGGTGACTCCAGAAATTTGTACTTATGCAGATTTCAGGACATCGCTAGTTTGTCCGACTTATGGCACTTTAGCATCTGACAGCGCCGTATATGGGATAGCTTGAGTTGCGAGCTGAAACTACGGGCGGGGCAGGTTTCCACGCCTGCGCCAAAACCTGCGCCCTATATCGGATCGCACCCAGGTGAGCAGTAAGTAAACATGCAGGTAGGCAGTTAGTAAACATGCAGGTGAGCAGTTAGAAAACAGGCAGGTTAGCAATTAGTAAACCTGCAAGTGAGCAGTTAGTAAACATGCAGGTCAGCAATAAGTAAACATGCAGGTGAGCAGTTAGTAAACATGCAGGTGAGCAGTAAGTAAACATGCAGGTGAGCAGTAAGTAAACATGCAGGTGAGCAGTTAGTAAACATGCAGATAAGCGATAAGTAAACATGCAGGTTAGCAGTTAGTAAACATGCAGGTAAGCGATAAGTAAACATGCAGGTGAGCAGTTAGTAAACATGCAGGTAAGCGATAAGTAAACATGCAGGTGAACAGTTAGTAAACATGCAGGTGAGCAGTAAGTAAACACACAGGTGAGCAGTAAGTTAACATGCAGATGAGCAATAAATAAACATGCAGGTGAGCAGTTAGTAAACATAAAGGTGAGCAGTTAGTAAACATGCAGGTAAGCCGTTAGTAAACATGCAGGTGGGCAATAAGTAAACATGCAGGTGAGCAGTTAGTAAACATGCAGTGGAGCAGTAAGTAAACATACAGGTGAGCAGCTAGTAAGCATGCAGGTGAGCAATTAGTAAACATGCAGGGGCCCGATCCGATATGCAGCGTCGCCCGCAAATGCCGGTGACGCTGAATTTTGCGCTGGTTTGGTATCCTATATATGGCGTAACCTAGAAGTTACGCTCGTATATTTCTGCCGTTGCCCGTAGTTTTTTGGGCCATAGGCAGGTATACCAAACCAGCAGAGTTTGGTATCCAATATACAGCGTAAGGACTTACGTGGCGAAAATGGAGAAATCTTACTCCATTTTCACCTCGCCACAAAAAGCAGCCGTAGTAAGCCTTACGCTGTCTGTTGGAGCCCCGTAACTCCCTAAACTAGCTACAAAATAAACCTAACACCTAACGCATGCGCAATGTCTATCTAGCTGTCAACCGCGATCTGCTAAATAAAACCTAACACCTAACGCATGTGCAATGTCTATCTACCTGTCAACCGCGATCCCCCGCCGCAATCCCTAATAAAATAATTAACCCCTAAACCGCCGCCCCCGGACCCCGCCGCCACCTACATTAACTACCCCCTAATGTGATCCCCCTACACCGTTGCCAACTATATTAAACTACCCCCTAAAGTGAGCCCCTTACACCGCCGCCATCTACCTTACCTACCCCCTAAAGTGAGCCCCTTACACCGCCGCCATCTACCTTACCTACCCCCTAAAGTGAGCTCCTACCCCGTCGCCATCTATTTTAAAATTATTAACCCCTAATCTAATCCCCCTACCCCGCCGCCAGCTATATTAAATTATTTAACCCCTAATCTAATCCCCCTACCCCGCCGCCAGCTATATTAAATTCATTAACCCCTAATCTAATCCCCCTACCCCGCCGCCACCTATATTAAATTAATTAACCCCTAATCTAATCCCCCTACCCCGCCGCCACCTATATTAAATTAATTAACCCCTAATTTAATCCCCCTACCCCGCCGCCAGCTATATTAAATTATTTAACCCCTAAAATACTAAACTATCCCTACCACTAAACCTAAGTCTAACCCTACAAATAGCCCTGAAAAGGGCTTTTTGCCTGGCATTACCCCAAAGTAAACTGCTCTATTGCCAGCCCTTAAAAGGGCTTTTTGCGGGGCATGCCCCAAAGAATTCAGCTCTTTTACCAGCCCTTAAAAGGGCTTTTGTTGTGGTTTTGTCACAAAGTAAACAGCTCTTTTAATCTAAATCTCCCTACACCGCCGCCACCTATAATAAATGTATTAACCCCTAATCTAATCCCCCTACACCGCCGCCAGCTGTATTAAACACATTAACCCCTAATCTAATCCCCCTAAACCGCCGCCAGCTATATTAACCCTAATTATATTAGGGTTAATATAGTTAATATAGTTATTATATTATATATATATTAACTATATTAACCTTAATTATATTAGGGTTAATATAGTTATTATATTATATATATATTAAGTATAATAACCCTATCTAACTCTAACATCCCTAACTAAACTCTTATTAAAATAAATCTAATATTAATATTATTAATTAAAATATTCCTATTTAAATCTAAATACTTACCTATAAAATAAACCCTAAGATAGCTACAATGTAATTAATAATTACATTGTAGCTATTTTAGGGTTTATATTTATTTTACAGGTAACTGGGTATTTATTTTAACTAGGTACAATAGCTATTAAATAGTTAATAACTATTTAATAGCTACCTAGTTAAAATAATTACCAATTTACCTGTAAAATAAATCCTAACCTAAGTTACAAATACACCTACACTATCAATAAATAAAATAAACTACAAATATCTAAACTAAAATACAATTAAATAAACTAAACTAAATTACAGAAAAAAACAAACACTAAATTACAAAAAATAAAAAAAAGATTACAAGATTTTTAAGCTAATTACACCTATTCTAAGCCCCCTAATAAAATAATAAAGCCCCCCAAAATAAAAAAATTCCCTACCCTATACTAAATTTAAAAAGTTAGCTCTTTTACCTTACTAGCCCTTAAAAGGGCCTTTTGCAGGGCATGCCTCAAAGAAAACTGCTCTTTTGTCTGAAAAAACCCCCACAATACCACCCCCCAACATTACAACCCACCACCCACATACCCCTACTCTAACCCAAACCCCCCTTAAATAAAGCTAAGACTACCCCCCTGAAGATCTCCCTACCTTGTATTCACCCAGCCGGGCAGAACTCTTCATCCGATCCGGGCGATGTCTTCAATCAAGCGGCAGTGAAGTCTTCTTCCATCCGGGCGATGTCTTCAAGCAAGCGGCAGAGAGTCTTCTTCCATCCGGCGATGTCTTCAAGCAAGCGGCAGAGAGTCTTCTTCCATCCGGTGATGTCTTCAAGCAAAGCGGCATCTTCAATCTTCTTTCTTCGCTCCTCCGCCGCGGAGCATCCATCCGGCACGACGACTTCCCGATGAATGAGGTTATTTTAAATGACGTCATCCAAGATGGCATCCGTCGAATTCCGATTGGCTGATAGGATTCTATCAGCCAATCGGAATTAAGGTAGAAAAATCTGATTGGCTGATTGAATCAGCCAATCAGATTCAAGTTCAATCCGATTGGCTGATTGGTTCAGCCAATCGGATTGAACTTGAATCTGATTGGCTGATTCAATCAGCCAATCAGATTTTTCTACCTTAATTCCGATTGGCTGATAGAATCCTATCAGCCAATCGGAATTCGACGGACGCCATCTTGGATGACGTCATTTAAAATAACCTCATTCATCGGGAAGTCGTCGTGCCGGATGGATGCTCCGCGGCGGAGGAGCGAAGAAAGAAGATTGAAGATGCCGCTTTGCTTGAAGACATCACCGGATGGAAGAAGACTCTCTGCCGCTTGCTTGAAGACATCGCCGGATGGAAAAAGACTCTCTGCCGCTTGCTTGAAGACATCGCCCGGATGGAAGAAGACTTCACTGCCGCTTGATTGAAGACATCGCCCGGATCGGATGAAGAGTTCTGCCCGGCTGGGTGAATACAAGGTAGGGAGATCTTCAGGGGGGTAGTGTTAGCTTTATTTAAGGGGGGTTTGGGTTAGAGTAGGGGTATGTGGGTGGTGGGTTGTAATGTTGGGGGGTGGTATTGTGTTTTTTTTTTTCAGGCAAAAGAGCAGTTTTCTTTGGGGCATGCCCCGCAAAAGGCCCTTTTAAGGGCTGGTAAGGTAAAAGAGCTAACTTTTTAAATTTAGAATAGGGTAGGGAATTTTTTTTATTTTGGGGGGCTTTATTATTTTATTAGGGGGCTTAGAATAGGTGTAATTAGCTTAAAAATCTTGTAATCTTTTTTTTATTTTTTGTAATTTAGTGTTTGTTTTTTTCTGTAATTTAGTTTAGTTTAATTATATTTTATATATTTTGTGCCAGCACCACTAGTTTAATAAATTTCACAGTTAATATACTGAGATAAAATATCGTGTGTCCTATATAGGACCTCACTTCTCAGTATAGTGCACGGGTAAGGGTATTTAATTAATATACATATAAACAAGAAAACTCAGACCCTTATTTATCCAGCACCCAACCATGTCTGGAAAAATATATACTTTAAAGCAAGGAAAGATTTAGGAGTAAATAATACACATACATTGGAAAATGCGTTTAAAAGGATTTATATATTAATTTCAGCATGACAATAATTCGTAAGCATGACCCCCAAATATTTGTAAAATTCAAAGTCCACAACCCGGGTTGTTAAGTAGGAGTAACTAAGTTGGTCCATTCATTTGACCAGTATTGATTTGTTTCAAAATGCCTGATTAATGGCACATTTGTAATCCCAGAGATAGAAAGCAACGTTAATGCAGGGACAGCACCAATTATATTGTAACACTGACTCTGTGGGTTTCAAACTTGTATCTTCGTACTCCCAATGCAAATTGTAACTGTATCACGAATAGCAGAAAAAAGTGGCAACTTTTCCATACCACATTAAACTCGCTGTGACAGTTCTGTATTGCGTGTGGAGGTATAATAAAACAAGTACCTGCTTCCTCGGTGTTCCGTCAGTGGCGTGTTATGGTGTCATATCTACCTGCTCGTTGCTTCCAATTTTTGTTTCAAACCGGTTTGGGAGATATCACCTTTGCTTTTCCTCCGTGCTTTCTTGGCTCTTTCTGTGCTTCTGCACGCCTTGGCTTACACCGGAGTATGGTTTTGTTTGAGGGTCAGCTTTTTTGGACGGTGCACAGCTGCTGCACCGCTACAAACAAGCAGCTACGCGCGTTTCACCCGGGGTCCATTCGGGCTTCTTCCGGCTGTGTGTAATTGGAGATAGCTCTCCATAGCATTTAAACAGTATGCTCCGCCTTCAATTGGCTTTTTCAGGTACATAGTGTATTCTAGCCGTACAGGTGAAATGTCAAACAGTTATAAATGTTTATATTGCTATGCTGTTAGCCTTTTTCAAAATCACACACTTTCTATATACTATATTTCAGTTATATCCGTTCATACAGTGCAAAGTCTATGATACCAATTTTATATTAAATATTCCTTTGAGGGAATAACTAGTTAGATTTAAATATGAATATTTTAATTAATAATATTAATATTAGATTTATTTTAATAACAGTTTAGTTAGGGATGTTAGAGTTAGATAGGATTATTATACTTAATATATATATAATATAATAACGATATTAACTATATTAACCCTAATATAATTAGGGTTAATATAGTTAATATATATAATATAATAACTATATTAACTATATTAACCCTAATATAATTAGGGTTAATATAGTTAATTATGCTGGCGGCGGTGTAGGGGGATTAGATTAGGGATTAATGTGTTTAATATAGCTGGCGGCGGTGTAGGGGGATTAGATTAGGGGTTAATACATTTATTATAGGTGGCGGCGGTGTAGGGGGATTTAGATTAGATGCAAAAGAGCAGTTTACTTTGTGACAAAGCCCCACCAAAAGCCCATTTAAGGGCTGGTAAAAGAGCAGTTTTCTTTGGGGCATGCCCCGCAAAAAGCCCTTTTAAGGGCTGGCAATAGAGCAGTTTACTTTGGGGTAATGCCATGCAAAAAGCCCTTTTCAGGGCTATTTGTAGGGTTATACTTAGGTTTAGTGGTAGGGATAGTTTAGTATTTTAGGGGTTAAATAGTTTAATATAGCTGGCGGCGGGGGATTAGATTAGGGGTTAATTAATTTAATATATGTGGCGGCGGGGTAGGGGGATTAGATTAGGGGTTAAATAATTTAATATAGGTGGCGGCGGGGTAGGGGGATTAGATTAGGGGTTAAATAATTTAATATAGGTGGCGGCAGGGTAGGGGGATTAGATTAGGGGTTAAATAATTTAATATAGGTGGCGGCGGTGTAGGGGGATTAAATTAGAGGTTAATAATTTTAAAATAGATGGCGGCGGGGTAGGTGCTCACTTTAGGGGGTAGGTAAGGTAGATGGCGGCAGGGTAGGAGCTCACATTAGGGGGTTATATATTTAATATAGCTGGCTGCGGGGTCCGGGAGTGGCGGTTTAGGGGTTAATAACTTTATTAGGTGGCGTCGGTTTAGGGGTTAATAACTTTTTTATTGTTAGGATAGTGAGGGGGGATAGCGGATAGAGGGTTAGACGTGTCGGGCTATGTTAGGGAGGCGTGTTAGACAGTACGAGTGATTTCATACTTTAGTCAGGTTTTGTAGGCGCCGGCAGTTTCTAAAGTGCCGTAAGTCACTGGCGACTCCAGAAATTTGTACTTACGCAGATTTCTGGACATCGCTGGTTTGTCAGACTTACGGCACTTTAGCATCTGACGGCGCCGTATATAGGATAGCTCGAGTTGCGAGCTGAAACTGCGGGCGGCGGGGGTACCCTCGCTTGCGCCGCAAACTACGCTGCATACCGGATCGCGCCCCAGATAGGCAGCTAGTAAACATGCAGATGAGCAGTAAGTAAACATGCAAGTGAGCAGTTAGTAAACATGCAAGTAAGCAGCTAGTAAACATGCAGGTGAGCAGTTAGTAAACATGGGGGTAAGCAGCTAGTAAACATGCAGGTGAGCAGTTAGTAAACATGCAGGTGAGCAGTTAGTAAACATGTAGGTAGGCAGCTAGTAAACATGCAGGTAAGCAGTTAGTAAACATGCAGGTGAGCAATAAGTAAACATGCAGGTGAGCAGTTAGTAAACATGCAGATGATCAGTTAGTAAACATGCAGGTGAGCAGTAAGTAAACATGCAGTTGAGCAGTTAGTAAACATGCAGGTAGGCAGCTAGTAAACATGCAGGTGAGCAGTTAGTAAACATGCAGATGAGCAGTTAGTAAACATGCAGGGGAGCAATTAGTAAACCTGCAGGTGAGCCGTTAGTAATCATGCAGGTAGGCAGCTAGTAAACATGCAGGTGAGCAGTTAGTAAACATGCAGGTGAGCAGTTAGTAAACATGCAAGTGAGCGATAAGTAAACATGCAGGTGAGCAGGTAATAAACATGCAGTTGAGCAGTTAGTAAACATGCAGGTTAGCAGTTAGTAAACATGCAGATAAGCGATAAGTAAACATGCAGGTGAGCAATTAGAAAACCTGCAGATGAGCAGTTAGTAAACATGCAGGTGACCAGCTAGTAAACATGCAGATGAGCAGTTAGTAAACATACAGGTGAGCAGTTAGTAAACATGCAGGTAAGCAGTTAATAAACATGCAGGTAGGCAGCTAGTAAACATGCAGGTGAGCAGTAAGTAAAGATGCAGGTGAGCAATTAGTAAACCTGCAGGTGAGCAGTTAATAAACCTGCAGGTGAGCAGTTAGTAAACATGCAGGTGAGCAGTTAGTAAACATGCAGGTGAGCAGTTAGTAAACATGCAGGAAAGCAGCTAGTAAACATGTAGGTGAGCAGTTAGTAAACATGCAGGTTAGCAGTAAGTAAACATGCAGTTGAGCAGTTAGTAAACATGCAGGTGAGCGATAAGTAAACATGCAGGTTAGCAGTTAGTAAACATGCAGATGAGCAGTTAGTAAACCTGCAGGTGAGCAGTTAATAAACCTGCAGGTGAGCAGTTAGTAAACATGCAGGTGAGCAGTTAGTAAACATGCAGGTGAGCAGTTAGTAAACATGCAGGAAAGCAGCTAGTAAACATGTAGGTGAGCAGTTAGTAAACATGCAGGTTAGCAGTAAGTAAACATGCAGTTGAGCAGTTAGTAAACATGCAGGTGAGCGTTAAGTAAACATGCAGGTGAGCAATTAGTAAACCTGCAGGTGAGCAGTTAATAAACCTGCAGGTGAGCAGTTAGTAAACATGCAGGTGAGCAGTTAGTAAACATGCAGGTGAGCAGTTAGTAAACATGCAGGAAAGCAGCTAGTAAACATGTAGGTGAGCAGTTAGTAAACATGCAGGTTAGCAGTAAGTAAACATGCAGTTGAGCAGTTAGTAAACATGCAGGTGAGCGATAAGTAAACATGCAGGTTAGCAGTTAGTAAACATGCAGATGAGCAGTTAGTAAAAATGCAGGTGAGCAATTAGTAAACCTGCAGGTGAGCAGTTAGTAAACATGCAGGTAGGCAGCTAGTAAAAATGCAGGTGAGCAGTTAGTAAATATGCAAGTGAGCAGTTAGTAAACATGCAAGTAAGCAGCTAGTAAACATGCAGGTGAGCAGTTAATAAACATGGAGGTAAGCAGCTAGTAAACAAGCAGGTGAGCAGTTAGTAAACATGCAGGTGAGCAGTTAGTAAACATGTAGGTAGGCAGCTAGTAAACATGCAGGTAAGCAGTTAGTAAACATGCAGGTGAGCAATAAGTAAACATGCAGGTGAGCAGTTAGTAAACATGCAGATGATCAGTTAGTAAACATGCAGGTGAGCAGTAAGTAAACATGCAGTTGAGCAGTTAGTAAACATGCAGGTAGGCAGCTAGTAAACATGCAGGTGAGCAGTTAGTAAACATGCAGATGAGCAGTTAGTAAACATGCAGGGGAGCAATTAGTAAACCTGCAGGTGAGCCGTTAGTAATCATGCAGGTAGGCAGCTAGTAAACATGCAGGTGAGCAGTTAGTAAACATGCAAGTGAGCGATAAGTAAACATGCAGGTGAGCAGGTAATAAACATGCAGTTGAGCAGTTAGTAAACATGCAGGTTAGCAGTTAGTAAACATGCAGATAAGTGATAAGTAAACATGCAGGTGAGCAATTAGAAAACCTGCAGATGAGCAGTTAGTAAACATGCAGGTGACCAGCTAGTAAACATGCAGATGAGCAGTTAGTAAACATACAGGTGAGCAGTTAGTAAACATGCAGGTGAGCGATAAGTAAACATGCAGGTTAGCAGTTAGTAAACATGCAGATGAGCAGTTAGTAAAAATGCAGGTGAGCAATTAGTAAACCTGCAGGTGAGCAGTTAGTAAACATGCAGGTAGGCAGCTAGTAAAAATGCAGGTGAGCAGTTAGTAAATATGCAAGTGAGCAGTTAGTAAACATGCAAGTAAGCAGCTAGTAAACATGCAGGTGAGCAGTTAGTAAACATGGAGGTAAGCAGCTAGTAAACAAGCAGGTGAGCAGTTAGTAAACATGCAGGTGAGCAGTTAGTAAACATGTAGGTAGGCAGCTAGTAAACATGCAGGTAAGCAGTTAGTAAACATGCAGGTGAGCAATAAGTAAACATGCAGATGAGCAGTTAGTAAAAATGCAGGTGAGCAATTAGTAAACCTGCAGGTGAGCAGTTAGTAAACATGCAGGTAGGCAGCTAGTAAAAATGCAGGTGAGCAGTTAGTAAATATGCAAGTGAGCAGTTAGTAAACATGCAAGTAAGCAGCTAGTAAACATGCAGGTGAGCAGTTAGTAAACATGGAGGTAAGCAGCTAGTAAACAAGCAGGTGAGCAGTTAGTAAACATGCAGGTGAGCAGTTAGTAAACATGTAGGTAGGCAGCTAGTAAACATGCAGGTAAGCAGTTAGTAAACATGCAGGTGAGCAATAAGTAAACATGCAGGTGAGCAGTTAGTAAACATGCAGATGATCAGTTAGTAAACATGCAGGTGAGCAGTAAGTAAACATGCAGTTGAGCAGTTAGTAAACATGCAGGTAGGCAGCTAGTAAACATGCAGGTGAGCAGTTAGTAAACATGCAGATGAGCAGTTAGTAAACATGCAGGGGAGCAATTAGTAAACCTGCAGGTGAGCCGTTAGTAATCATGCAGGTAGGCAGCTAGTAAACATGCAGGTGAGCAGTTAGTAAACATGCAAGTGAGCGATAAGTAAACATGCAGGTGAGCAGGTAATAAACATGCAGTTGAGCAGTTAGTAAACATGCAGGTTAGCAGTTAGTAAACATGCAGATAAGTGATAAGTAAACATGCAGGTGAGCAATTAGAAAACCTGCAGATGAGCAGTTAGTAAACATGCAGGTGACCAGCTAGTAAACATGCAGATGAGCAGTTAGTAAACATACAGGTGAGCAGTTAGTAAACATGCAGGTGAGCAGTTAATAAACATGCAGGTAGGCAGCTAGTAAACATGCAGGTGAGCAGTAAGTAAAGATGCAGGTAGGCAGCTAGTAAACATGCAGGTGAGAAGTTAGTAAACATGCAGGTAGGCAGCTAGTAAACATGCAGGTGAGCAGTTAGTAAACATGCAGGTGAGCGATAAGTAAACATGCAGTTGAGCAGTTAATAAACATGCAGGTGAGCAGTTAGTAAACATGCAGGTGAGCGTTAAGTAAACATGCAGGTGAGCAATTAGTAAACCTGCAGGTGAGCAGTTAATAAACATGCAGGTGAGCAGTTAGTAAACATGCAGGAAAGCAGCTAGTAAACATGCAGGTGAGCAGTTAGTAAACATGCAGGTTAGCAGTAAGTAAACATGCAGTTGAGCAGTTAGTAAACATGCAGGTGAGCGATAAGTAAACATGCAGGAAAGCAGCTAGTAAACATGCAGGTGAGCAGTTAGTAAGCATGCAGGTTAGCAGCTAGTAAACATGCAGGTGAGCAGTTAGTAAACATGCAGGTGAGCGATAAGTAAACATGCAGGCTAGCAGTTAGTAAACATGCAGATGAGCAGTTAGTAAAAATGCAGGTGAGCAATTAGTAAACCTGCAGGTGAGCAGTTAGTAAACATGCAGGTAGGCAGCTAGTAAAAATGCAGGTGAGCAGTTAGTAAATATGCAGGTTAGCACTTAGTAAATATGCAGGTAAGCAGCTAGTAAACATGCAGATGAGCAGCTATTAAACAAGTAGGTGAGCAATTAGTAAACATGCAGGTGAGCAGTTAGTAAACATGCAGGTAAGCAGCTAGTAAACATGCAGGTGAGCAGTTAGTAAACATGCAGGAAGGCAGCTAGTAAATATGCAGGTGAGCAGTTAGTAAACATACAGGTGAGCAGTAAGTAAACATGCAGGTAAGCAGTAAATAAACATACAGGTGAGCAGTTAGTAAACATGCAGGTGAGCAATAAGTAAACATGCAAGTGAGCAGTTAGTAAACATGCAGGTGAGCAATAAGTAAACATGCAGGTGAGCAGTTAGTAAACATGCAGGTGAGCAGTTAGTAAACATGGAGGTAAGCAGCTAGTAAACATGCAGGTGAGCAGTTAGTAAACATGCAGGTGAGCAGTTAGTAAACATGTAGGTAGTCAGCTAGTAAACATGCAGGTGAGCAGTTAGTAAACATGCAAGTGAGCAATAAGTAAACATGCAGGTAAGCAGTTAGTAAACATGCAGGTGAGCAGTAAGTAAACATGCAGTTGAGCAGTTAGTAAAATGCAGGTAGGTAGCTTGTAAACATGCAGGTGAGCAGTTAGTAAACATGCAGGTGAGCAGTTAGTAAACATGCAGGTAAGCAGCTAGTAAGCATGCAGGTGAGCAGTTAGTAAACATGTAGGTAGTCAGCTAGTAAACATGCAGGTGAGCAGTTAGTAAACATGCAAGTGAGCAATAAGTAAACATGCAGGTGAGCAGTTAGTAAACATGCAGGTGAGCAGCTAGTAAGCATGCAGGGGAGCAGTTAGTAAACAGGCAGATGAGCAATAAGTAAACATGCAGGTGAGCAGTTTGTAAACATGCAGGTGAGCAGTAACACATGCAGGTGAGCAGTAAGTAAACATGCAGTTGAGCAGCTAGTAAATATGCAGGTGAGCAGTAAGTAAACATGCAGGTGAGCAGTTAGTAAACATGCAGGTGAGCAGTAAGTAAACATGCAGGTGAGCAGTTAGTAAACATGCAGGTAAGCGATAAGTAAACATGCAGGTGAGCAGTTTGTAAACATGCAGGTGAGAAGTTAGTAAACATGCAGGTGAGCAGTAAGTAAATATGCAGGTGAGCAGTTAGTAAACATGCAGTTGAACAGTTAGTAAACATGCAGGTAGGCAGCTAGTAAACATGCAGGTGAGCAGTTAGTAAACATGCAGGTAAGCAGCCAGTAAGCATGCATGTGAGCAGTTAGTAAACATGCAGGTAAGCAGCTAGTAAACATGCAGGTGAGCAGTTAGTAAACATGCAGGTAAGCAGCTAGTAAGCATGCAGGTGAGCAGTTAGTAAACATGCAGATGAGCAATAAGTAAACATGCAGGTGAGCAGTTAGTAAACATGCCGGTGAGCAGTAAGTAAACATGCAGGTGAGCAGTTAGTAAACATGCAGGTAAGCGATAAGTAAACATGCAGGTGAGCAGTTAGTAAACATGCAGGTGAGCAGTTAGTAAACATGCAGATGAACAGTTAGTAAACATGCAGGTGAGCAGTTAATAAACATGCAGGTGAGCAGTTAGTAAACATGCAGGTGAGCAGTTAGTAAACATGCAGGTAAGCGATAAGTAAACCTGCTGGTGAGCATCTATTAACGTGCAGGCTGACAGTGCAGGTTAGGCATTCACTAATGTGTAGAGATATGATGATATCTTCGATAAGTAAGGGATATATAAAGCATACTAGCAGATGGATGATTAGACTGCTGTTTCACAATGGCATACTTTTACCAAAGGCTAGTAAACTTCAAACTCTTCTTAAGGTTCTTAGTACTTCAGAAGCTGCTAGATTGTAATCTTTTCTAGACCATTTGTTATAATATGCTAGTTGTTCTATTGTCTGGCCTATATAGTTTTTAAATTACTATCGGCTAGATTACGAGTTTTGCGTTATGGCTCATAACGCTGCTTTTTCACTACCACTGATATTATGAGTCTTGTAGGTATAGCTGTCCCGCACGCTTTTTTGGCCATAGCGCAACGTAACTACTGCACCTTTCAATGGGACTTCCATAGTGCCGGTATTACGATTTTTGCCTGGGAGGCCAAAAAGTGAGCGGTACACCCTATACCGACAAGATTCTTACCGCCATCTAAAGTCAGTAGTTATGGGTTTTGTGCTACAAAGCTGTAGCATAAAACTCATAACTAAAGTGTTACAAAGTACACTAACACCCATAAACTACCTATTAACCCCTAAACCGAGGCTCTCCCGCATCGCAAATACTATAATAAAATTATTAACCCCTAATCTGCCACTCCGGACATCGCCGCAACTATAATAAACATATTAACCCCTAAACTGCCGCACTCCCGCATCACAAACACTAGTTAAATATTATTAACCCCTAATCTGCTGCCCCTAATGTCACCGCCGCCACTATGCTAAAGTTATTAACCCCTAAACCTAACCCTTACCCTACGTCTAACCCTAACACCCCTAACTTTAATATAATTAAAATAAATCTAAATAAAAATTACTATCATTAACTAAATAATTCCTATTTAAAACTAAATACTTACCCGTAAAATAAATCCTAAGCTAGCTACAATATAACTAATAGTTACATTGTAGCTATCTTAGGTTTTATTTTTATCTCACAGCTTAGTTTGTATTTATTTTAACTAGGTAGATTATTTAGTAAATAGTTATTAACTAACTATATTTACTAACTACCTAGTTAAAATAAATACAAATTTACCTGTAAAATAAAACCTAACCTGTCTTACACTAACACATAACATTACACTACAATTAAATAAATTAATTAAATACAATTAACTAAATTACAAAAAAACCCACTAAATTGCACAAAATAAAAAATAAATAATCAAATATTTAAACTAATTACACCTAATCTAATAGACGTATCAAAATAAAAAGCCCCCCCCCCCAAAATAAAAAAAAACCCTAGCCTAAACTATACTGCCAATAGCTCTTAAAGGGGACTTTTGCGGGGCATTGCTCCAAAGAAATCAGCTCTTTTACCTATAAAAAAAATACAAACAACCCCCCAACAGTAAAACACACCACCCACACAACCAAACCCCCCAAATAAAATCCTATCTAAAAAAACCTAAGATCCCCATTGCCCTGAAAAGGGCATTTGGATGGGCATTGCCCTTAAAAGGGCATTCAGCTCTTTTTCTTTGCCTAAACCTCTATTCTAAAAATAAAACCCACTCAATAAACCGTTAAAAAAACCTAAGCATAACCCCCGAAGATCCACTTACAGGCTGATTGGAACAGCCAATAGAATGCAAGCTCAATCCTATTGGCTAATTGGATCAGCCAATAGGATTGAAGCTCAATCCTATTGGCTGATTACATTAGCCAATAGGATTTTTTCACCTTTAATTCCAATTGGCTGATAGAATTCTATCAGCCAATTGGAATTCAAGGGACGCCATCTTGGATAACGTCATTTAAAGGAACCTTCAGTGTACAGCTGGGACCGTATGAAGAGGATGCTTTGCGCTGGATGTCTTGAAGATGGAGCCGCTCCACGTCGGAAGGAAAGGGCAATGCCCGTCCAAATGCCCTTTCCAGGGCAATGGGGAGCTTAGTTTTTTTTTAGATAGGATTTTATTTGGGGGGTTTGGTTGTGTGGGTGGTGGGTTTTATTGTTGGGTGGTTGTTTGTATTTTTTTTTTACAGGTAAAAGAGCTGATTTCTTTGGGGCAATGCCCCGCAAAAGTCCCTTTTAAGGGCTATTGGCAGTTTAGTTTAGGCTAGGGTTTTTTTTTATTATGGGGGGGGGCTTTTTTATTTTGATAGGGCTATTAGATTAGGTGTAATTAGTTTAAATAATTGATCTTTTTTTTTATTTTGTATAATTCAGTGTTTATTTTTTTTGTAATTTAGTTAATTGTATTTAATTAATGTAATTTATTTAATTGTAGTGTAATGTTAGGTTTTATTTTACAGGTAAATTTGTATTTATTTTAACTAGGTAGTTAGTAAATAGTTAATAACTATTTACTAACTAATCTACCTAGTTAAAATAAATACAAACTTAGCTGTGAAATAAAAATAAAACCTAAGATAGCTACAACGTAACTATTAGTTATATTGTAGCTAGCTTAGGGTTTATTTTATAGGTAAGTATTTAGTTTTAAAAAGGAATTAGTTAGGTAATGATAGTAAGTTTTATTTAGATTTATTTTAATTATATTAAAGTTAGGGTTAGACTTAGGGTTAGATTTAGGGGTTAATATATTTATTTAGTGTTAGTGATGTGGGAGGCGACATTGGGGGTGGTAGATTAGGGGTTAATAAGTGTAGGTATGTAGCAACGTCATTGGGGCAGCAGATTAGGGGTTAATAAGTGTAGGTAGGTGGCAGCAATGTCGGGGGTGGCAGATTAGGGGTTAATAAATTTATGTAGGTTGCAGCAACATTGGGGGTGGTAGATTAGGGGTTAATAAGTGTAGGTAGGTAGCAACGTCATTGGGGCCACAGATTAGGGGTTAATAAGTGTAGGTAGGTGGCAGCAATGTCGGGGGCGGCAGATTAGGGGTTAATAAATGGAATGTAGGTGTCGGCGATGTCGGGGGCAGCAGATTAGGGCAGTTTAGACTCTGGGTTTATGTTAGGGTGTTAGGTGTAAACATAACTTTTCTTTCCCCATAGGATTCAATGGGGCTGCGTTACGAAGCTTTACGCTCCTTTATTGCAGGTGTTAGGCTTTTTTTTAGCCGGCTCTCCCCATTGATGTCTATGGAGAAATCGTGCACGAGCACGTAAAACCAGCTCAAAGCAGCGCTGGTATTTGTGTGCGGGATGGAGCTCAACGCAACCATATTGCCCGCTAACGCAGGTTTTTGGAAAACCTGTAATAGCAGCGCTATTAAAGGTGAGCGGTGGAAATAACTTGCAAGTTATTACCGAGCCGCTCATAACGCAAAACTCATAATCTGGCCGTATAAGATCTACGTGCTTGAAAATTGAGGTGTTACCTTTTTGCCTCTAGTGTACAGTGCATGAACAGATGCATTTTCTGTTGAATTAGAATATTTCAATCTACTGCAATAATATTGCATTAATTTTATACAGAAACTAATGGTAAAAGCTAATACATGTTACAGTAGTGTAAAATGTTTATTTGCCCCCCCCCCTCAAATTTCCTACATTCACTTTCCCAAGAAAAAGATCACCCTCAGACATATTTGCTATAGAGAAGATAATATGAGTGAAAAAAAGAATGAGACTGAGGGGTAGAATTTACAAAATAGGAGACCAGTCATTCAAAGGGGATTGACAAAGAAAAAGGGGCAGGGAGAGAGATAGGGACAAAGAGAAAGATGAAAAAATACATAGAGAAAAGCAGAAAAAGAAGTGGGAGAGAAACTTTTTATGGTATAAACATATAATAGACACAGAGACTAATACACTGTAGACTATTAATCTCTGTCATAGTTTTCCACCCCTGTATTTATGTAAAATATTTGAAAGAAAGGGACAAATATTTTCATAAACTCTGTTCTCTCCCTTGTAGGGGAGAATGTGTAAATATATAAATATTATGTATGTATTTATACAGTATATACCTACAAACACACACACATATAATATGCCAACACTGATGTGCTTTATAGTTTCTTCCCTGTGAGTAAATGCTACATGATAAAGGTTCTTGGTTCTTCTGTACTTCTCTCTTTCATGTCTGGGTGAGGGCCAAGATTGTGGTGTTTTGGGAACTGTCAAATGTTAGGTTTATGTTCCACCGACCTTGGAAATCACCAGCTGACACTGCCCATGTCCCTTACTGAGTAGTACTAGTTTTACTAGCTAATAAAATAACTATATATATATAAGAATCAAGAAGTAAACCTACCCAAAATTGTCAGATGAGACCAGAGATTGCGTACGAGAAAATCCAGTGAATAACTGGAAAAGAATGTACATATATAGCACTCAACAAACCTCTATTTTGGTAAATTCACAGAAATGAGCAGAGAGGAAAGAAAATGAATGTGGATATCCGGTTAGAGTAATTTAGGTAAAACTTAACTTTTATTAGTTATAAAAAATAAAAAGAAACATAACCATGAAATTTTAAAAAACACAGTACCAATGAATCTAGGCAGCATTAATTATCTAGTTGTGTATAGTGCAGTACCATTGGGTCATACTCAAGTACCACAATGCCCAAATGTATCTCTATATTAGATTCAGGTAGCAGATTCTATCAGGACAGTGGTATTGGTGTCCCCCTTAAGGATGGGGAGTAATTGAGCCATTTGGTAAACCTGAGTGGGTCTCTCAATTTTCAGGGGTATAATGATACCTATTATTGCTATGAGCATCCAGATGACATCTAATACTGTAGGTAAATCTCGACATCTATTGAGTATAAGTACCATCTAGAACAGTGATTTGCAACCTTTTTTTTGCCGTGGCACACTTTTTTACATTAAAAAATCCTGTGGCACACCACCATCCCAAAATTTTGCAAAATCACACATTGTAGCCTAATACAGTATATATATATATACAGTATATATATATATAGTGATGTCGCGAACAGTTCGCTGGAGAACAGTTCCCGGCGAACATAGCTTGTTCGCGTTCGCCGCTGCGGGCAAACATATGCGATGTTCGATCCGCCCCCTATTTGCCATCATTGAGGAAACTTTGACCCTGTATCTCACAGCCTTCTGACACATTTGAGCCAATCAGCAGCAGACACTCCCTCACAGACCCTCCCAGCTCCTGGGCAGCAGCCATTTTAGATTCATTACGATTTTGCTTTCTTAGGCCTAGATTTGGAGTTTGGCGGTAGATGGGCTGTTAACGCTCCGCAGGCTTTTTTCTTGCCGCACCATAAAATTAACTCTGGTATCGAGAGTTCAAAAAAATGCTGCGTTAGGCTCCAAAAAAGGAGCGTAGAGCATTTTTACCGCAAATGCAACTCTCGATACCAGAGTTGCTTACGGACGCGGCCAGCCTCAAAAACGTGCTCGTGCACGATTCTCCCATAGGAAACAATGGGGCTGTTTGAGCTGAAAAAAACCTAACACCTGCAAAAAAGCAGCGTTCAGCTCCTAACGCAGCCCCATTGTTTCCTACGGGGAAACACTTCCTACGTCTGCACCTAACACTCTAACATGTACCCCGAGTCTAAACACCCCTACCCTTACACTTATTAACCCCTAATCTGCCGCCCCCGCTATCGCTGACCCCTGCATTATATTATTAACCCCTAATCTTCCGCTCCGTAAACCGCCGCTACCTACGTTATCCCTATGTACCCCTAATCTGCTGCCCTAACATCGCCGACCCCTATCTTATATTTATTAACCCCTAACCTGCCCCCCACAACGTCGCCGCCAGCTACCTACAATAATTAACCCCTAATCTTCCGACCGCAAATCGCCGCCACCTACGTTATCCTTATGTACCCCTAATCTGCTGCCCCTAACACCGCCGACCCCTATATTATATTTATTAACCCCTAACCTGCCCCCCACAACGTCGCCGACACCTGCCTACACTTATTAATCCCTAATCTGCCGAGCGGACCTGAGCGCTACTATAATAAAGTTATTAACCCCTAATCCGCCTCACTAACCCTATCATAAATAGTATTAACCCCTAATCTGCCCTCCCTAACATCGCCGACACCTAACTTCAATTATTAACCCCTAATCTGACGATCGGAGCTCACCGCTATTCTAATAAATGTATTAACCCCTAAAGCTAAGTCTAACCCTAACACTAACACCCCCCTAAATTAAATATAATTTTAATCTAACGAAATTAATTAACTCTTATTAAATAACTTATTCCTATTTAAAGCTAAATACTTACCTGTAAAAAAAAAATCCTAATATAACTACAATATAAATTATAATTACATTGTAGCTATTTTAGGATTAATATTTATTTTACAGGCAACTTGGTAATTATTTTAACCAGGTACAATAGCTATTAAATAGTTAAGAACTATTTAATAGTTACCTAGTTAAAATAATAACAAAATTACCTGTAAAATAAATCCTAACCTAAGTTATAATTAAACCTAACACTACCCTATCAATAAATTAATTAAATAAAATACCTACAATTACCTACAATAAAACCTAACACTACACTATCAATAAATAAATTAA
Organism: Bombina bombina; assembly: GCF_027579735.1. Taxonomy (NCBI): domain Eukaryota; kingdom Metazoa; phylum Chordata; class Amphibia; order Anura; family Bombinatoridae; genus Bombina; species Bombina bombina. The sequence goes on from NC_069500.1 coordinate 352,212,295, forward strand.
ATACAATTCCTACAAATAACTACAATTACATAAACTAACTAAAGTACAAAAAATAAAAAAGAACTAAGTTACAAAAAATAAAAAAATATTTACAAATATAAGAAAAATATTACAACAATTTTAAACTAATTACACCTACTCTAAGCCCCCTAATAAAATAACAAAGACCCCCAAAATAAAAAAATGCCCTACCCTATTCTAAATTAATACATTTAAAAGCTCTTTTACCTTACCAGCCCTGAACAGGGCCCTTTGCAGGGCATGCCCCAAGAAAATCAGCTCTTTTGCCTGTAAAAAAAAACATACAATACCCCCCCCCCAACATTACAACCCACCACCCACATACCCCTAATCTAACCCAAACCCCCCTTAAATAAACCTAACACTAAGCCCCTGAAGATCTTCCTACCTTGTCTTCACCATACCAGGTTCACCGATCGGTCCAGAAGAGCTCCTCCGATGTCCTGATCCAAGCCCAAGCAGGGGGCTGAAGAGGTCCATGATCCAGCTGAAGTCTTCATCCAAGCGGGGCAGAAGAGTTCTTCCATCCGATTGAAGTCTTCATCCAAGCGGCATCCATCCGGAGCGAAGCGGCAGCATCCTGAAGACCTCCACCGCGGAACATCCATCCTGGCCGACGACTGAACGACGAATGACGGTTCCTTTAAATTACGTCATCCAAGATGGCGTCCCTCAAATTCCGATTGGCTGATAGGATTCTATCAGCCAATCGGAATTAAGGTAGGAATATTCTGATTGGCCGATGGAATTAGCCAATCAGAATCAAGTTCAATCCGATTGGCTGATCCAATCAGCCAATCAGATTGAGCTCGCAGTCTATTGGCTGATCGGAACAGCCAATAGAATGCGAGCTCAATCTGATTGGCTGATTGGATCAGCCAATAGGATTGAACTTGATTCTGATTGGCTGATTCCATCAGCCAATCAGAATATTCCTACCTTAATTCCGATTGGCTGATAGAATCCTATCAGCCAATCGGAATTCGAGGGATGCCATCTTGGATGACGTCCCTTAAAGGAACCGTCATTCGTCGGGAGACAACGGAAGAAGAGGATGGATCCGCGTCGGCTGCTTCAAGATGGACCCGCTCCGCACCGGATGGAAGAAGATCGAAGATGCCGCTTGGAGAAGATGTTTGCCGGTCCGGATGTCCTCTTCTTGCCGGATAGGAGGACGACTTTGGAGCCTCTTCTGGACCTCTTCAGCACCGGATGCCAGGACGGATCGGTGATACCTGGATGGTGAAGACAAGGTAGGAAGATCTTCAGGGGCTTAGTGTTAGGTTTATTTAAGGGGGGTTTGGGTTAGATTAGGGGTATGTGGGTGGTGGGTTGTAATGTTGGGGGGGGTATTGTATGTTTTTTTTTACAGGCAAAAGAGCTGATTTTCTTGGGGCATGCCCAGCAAAGGGCCCTGTTCAGGGCTGGTAAGGTAAAAGAGCTTTTAACTCAATTAATTTAGAATAGGGTAGGGCATTTTTTTATTTTGGGGGTCTTTGTTATTTTATTAGGGGGCTTAGAGTAGGTGTAATTAGTTTAAAATTGTTGTAATATTTTTCTTATGTTTGTAAATATTTTTTTATTTTTTGTAACTTAGTTCTTTTTTATTTTTGTACTTTAGTTAGTTTATGTAATTGTAGTTATTTGTAGCATTTGTATTTAATTTATTTATTGATAGTGTAGTGTTAGGTTAATTGTAGGTAATTGTAGGTAGTTTATTTAATTAATTTATTGATAGGGTAGTGTTAGGTTTAATTATAACTTAGGTTAGGATTTATTTTACAGGTAAATTTGTTATTATTTTAACTAGGTAACTATTAAATAGTTCTTAACTATTTAATAGCTATTGCACCTGGTTAAAATAATTACAAAGTTGCCTGTAAAATAAATATTAATCCTAAAATAGCTATAATATAATTATAATTTATATTGTAGCTATATTAGGATTTATTTTACAGGTAAGTATTTAGCTTTCAAATTAAGTCAGGAGCCCAATAAAGGGATCAAGACTGGAAAAAGTGCACTTGGGTAGCACTCCCGTCCCTGATTGTAATAATTGCTAATGAACTCACATTTAGGACCAAAAAGTTTCTATTCAAAAAAAAAAAAAAAAAAAAAAAAAAAAATTTGACTTAAAACATAACTTTTATTAAACAATATTTGTAAAATTAAAAAATGGTACATGTGTGTGTGTGTGCTTTAAAAACACATAGGAACTAGGTTATAAGGGTTGGCTAATGTACAATTGGACAATCTAGTTATACAGGCATATAGGGCACCTCAGAGGGGTCCCACTTGTATTATCAATGGTCGTTAGTGTTGGTATCTTATGCTGGGGGTGAATTGGGATGTTTCCCTGTAAGTTCTTGTTCTAGGTGCTATATATGGCACTTTCTGAGTTAACAATATTACTGGTTAAATATCTCATCCAGATTTTATAAATATAACGTCTAATAAATTTATACTCAGGTCTGGTTAGGTATACTAAACTTCAAGCTGTCTAGAGGTATGATAAGTTTAATTTCTTCTATCAATACCCTGATATCTCACATGATATCTTTACTCTTTATGTTGACAAAGTAACGATATGAATATCATGAATTGTTCATGTTGGTATCACTATATTTAGTAACAGATTTTGTTATAATAAATATATTCCTTGCTTCAAAGTAGTAGTACATAGAGTTTAGATCACACCTTGTTTCATTTACAAGACTTGTCAGTCTAAAGATAGAGAATTTTCTTAACTAAACTGGAATTTACTTTGTGCAATATATTATCCTCTTTCTTTTTGTATATTATGCATAAGTTGCCAGTTTAGATAGCTAATGACATACAGAGTTTGTAAGGATCTACTATTTAGTCCTCACCTAAAGGTGCTTGGTGTGAGCTTACAGATTTAGAGTCTTGTATTGGGCTTATTATAAGAGTAAGAAATAATTTTGTTTTATTACCTTATACCAGTAATTTTCAAAAAATGTGTCTTATTTTAGCCCTTTATCGGCTTAACCAAATATGTATTAGACGCACATTACTGTTAAGGTTAAGTAGTGGAATAACTTGTTTATTTTTACTGTAACCAGTGTATCCTTTATATCTATTACACCTCTAGCATGGGGTACAAATGTCTGAGTGCCTTAGATCGCCGGGGTCAGTGTTTTATTACTTAAATGCGGTGCACTGTGTAAGATTAGCAGTCACCTTAACCAAATATGTATTAGACGCACATTACTGTTAAGGTTAAGTAGTGGAATCACTTGTTTATTTTTACTGTAACCAGTGTATCCTTTATATCTATTACACCTCTAGCATGGGGTACAAATGTCTGAGTGCCTTAGATTGCCGGGGTCAGTGTTTTATTACTTAAATGCGGTGCTCTTTGTAAAATTTGCAGTCACCATTAACTCTATGGCATCTGCACTGCTTGAAATGCTAGTATTTTAATAGCGTAGTGTGCGTCGTATAGCAATTCACAAACTGTGTCTGTTAGATTTAGGGAAGCCTTGTTGTGGCATCTATTATTTGTAAATTAGAATTCTACAGTTTGGAGAACCGCTATTAACAGTTAACTAACCCCAGGCTTCTACCCCCAAGCGTATCACCAACTACTAGTATATTTCTAACCGTCCAGGTCAATCAGCTATTGGGTGTTAGTTTCTCTAAAGGAGTCTAGAGAGATGCCTTCTTTGGGTATTTATTGCTTATCGATTAGACTTCTGCAGTTTGGAGACCACTATTTAGGAGTTGCTTAACTACAGACTATTTACCCCAGAGCGTGTCACCGATTATTAATGAACTTCTGACCGTCACGGTCAATAAGCTGTAGGACCTATGTCGACCACTACAAGTATATATGTTACAAATAGATTTTTTAGATTGCCAAAACTTTGTATTAAGTAATTTTTAGCCTAGTTCTTATGCCATTTAAAAACGAGTGATTGGGGTGTGTGTTGGACTATACCCCCCCTGACATGTTTCGCCGATGCTGTTTCGGCTTTCTCAAAGGTGACGCGCGCCGGCGTCTGGGGCTTTTTAAATGTCTTGAAAGAAAATGATTGGTCCATATCAGCCAATCAATTTGCTCTGAACTGGAGGTGTGTGTGTGTCTAACATTGTCGTCACACTTCACCTTTGTTGTGCTACACGATCATCCTGGGATTTGTAAGCAATAAAGAGCCTTGGATGATGCTGAAGCAACAGCTTGTTTCCATTCGTTATACTTAGATGATCAATTTATGATCAACTTGATTACTTTTGTAAAAAAGTACGGAAGTGGAGATAGATAATACATTACAGAAATATAAAGATATATATATGTATATATCTTTTTTACGTATTTCGCCTAACCAATAGTTTTGATTCGTAGGTTATTTTATTGTAACTCACTATTTTTTGAGTATTATTGTGCCTATAGGTATAATGTTTTTGGCCTATAGGTGTTATAGATAGAATGCACTTTGACTAATATTTTATCAAAGAATTACCAAAATTCAAAGTTATATGTCAAATTATTAACATCCTGTAATAAAATATATTGATGTTTTTAGGAAAATACAATAAAATAATTAATACTCAAATTTTCTATAAACTTTACTGCAGAGTAAAATGAACCTGATTAAGGTGCCCTGGGTTGTTGGTATTTGGGCATGGGTGTACTATAACAGCCCGAGTTGAATCTTATTAACTTAGTGAGTGTGATATTTTTAAGTGTTTGCAAAAATGAATAAAAATAAAAGAAAGAAGGGCTATATGTGAATGCCTCAATTATTAACTTTTAAATTTTATTAAACATTGTGGCATGGGAAAGAAATTGGGAATTGGTGCAGGTGAGAAGGACGTGACACATGGTTAGGTGCACTACATTTGATTTATTATTATATCTGATACTTCAACAGTGATTGTTGTCCTGTGAATAATAATTCCTAAAAAAATAATTGTTTAAAAAAAGGGAGAATCACTATAAGGATGTGAAGTGTGCAGGGCTGACCAAATAATCCCTGATGTAAAAAATAATAATAATAATAATAAATATTAATAAAGTGTGGAGTAATCAGTGAAAAACATGTATAGTGAGACGTGTGAGCAAAACATAGAAAAAATTTTTTTGTGAAAAAGTGTGTAAGTGAAAACAAGTGAATCAATTGGTTGGTGATTATTATATAGTTCCAAATTTCTTGAGCATATTACTTTAAAGGGATATGTTTGTTGGCAAATGGGTTAATGTTGGCCCAATGCCAGAAACTGTGTCTCAACTTAAAGTGAGGTAAACACATTATCATTGGATTGCCAATGATAATGAGATACTGGATGTGTATTGAATTCAATACATTTAATTGTTTTATTTAAACTGGACAGGTAACCTGTCCTGTTGTCTTTGTTCTCTCCTAGGCTACTTAGACTATTTCTGTTGTATCTATATTTCGGGTCTATATGTCCCTAGAGGAACATGGAGTAGTTGTTTTGTTCGTTCATACCTTTGGGGTATACTGAGTCCATTAAGTATATCCACCTGGTTTCTGCCTTTAGAAGGGCATTTTCCAGGTCACCCCCTCTTAGACCCAATGATATTTTTTGGATTCCATGGCATTTGAGTTCAGAGGTTTTGGATTGGTGATATCTGAGGAAGTGAGATGCGACAGACGTGATCTTTCTATCTTTAGACAAGTCAGATGGGGCATTTCTGATGTTTCTCAGGTGTTCCATCAATCTGGTGTGTAACGTTCTTGTTGTCATCCCTATGTAGATTCGGGGACATTTGCACTGAAGGGCATAAATTACGCCCGAGGTGTTACAGCTTATGTATGTCTTGATTTTATGATGATGTCCGAATCTGTCTGTTATGGTTTTCTTTTTTACCATATTACTGCAAGATGAACAATTTCCACAAGCAAATGATCCCTGTTCCACTGGTCGTGTATTTCTGGACTTATATACGTAGTGGCTGGGACTAAGTATTTCTTTCAAGTTTTTATTTCTTCGATAGCTTAATTGGACTCGGTCTCCTATTAGATCTTTAAGTACAGGGTCAGCTTGAAGAATATGCCAATTTTTCTGGACTATATTCGTGATTAAATGGGTATCTTGATTGCGTGTTAGCACTAATCTGGTTTTTGTATCACTTTTCTTGGCTTTAGTCTTCAAAAGATCTGATCTTGGAGTTTTAAGTGCTCTTGTTTTCGCCTTTCGGATGGATCTTTTGCTGTATCCTCGCTGTATGAGACGCTTCTCCAATTCCGTAGCTCTTGTTTTGAAAGTTTTATCTTGCGAACAGTTTCTCCTTAACCTTAGAAATTCCCCTATTGGTAAGGATTTGGCAGTGTTAGGAGCGTGGGCACTGGTGGCAAAAAGGACATTATTAGTGGCTGTCTCTTTTCTAAATAGGTCCGTGCTTAATGAACCGTCTGCTTCCTTTTGGATTAGCAGATCCAGGAATGAGATGTCAGTTAAACTTTTGTGATGTGTCAGCCTGATGTTTAAATTATTTTGATTTAATTTTGCAAGAAAGGTTTCAAGGTCTTGTTCAGTTCCTTCCCATAGAAACAAAATGTCGTCTATGTACCTGATCCATAGTGGGATCTTCATGCAATATTCATCATTTGTGTCCGTAAATACCTCAGTCTGCTCCCACCACCCTAAAAACAAATTAGCGTAGGTGGGGGCACACGCAGTGCCCATCGCCGTTCCCTGCGTTTGCAGGTAAAATTTGTTGTTAAAGAGAAAATAATTTTTTGTTAATACAAATTTTAGTAGGTCAAGTATGAATAGGTTGTGATCAGGGCTTTCGTCTGAAGACATTTGCAGAAAATGTTTCACAGCCTTTAGTCCTAGATTATGTTCGATGCTGGTATACAGGGATTCCACGTCACTGGTGACCAACCATGTGTTCTTAGTGATGTTGATATCTTTAATTATTTGTAGAACCTCCATTGTATCTTTCACATAAGATGGTAATTGAGTTAGGAAGGGTCTTAAGCGTAAGTCTACATACTGACTGGCTTTTTCAGTCAGATTTTCATTCCCAGACACAATCGGTCTGCCCGGTGGTTCTTTGCTGTTCTTGTGGACCTTAGGAATTAGGTAGAATGTTGCCGTTTTTGGGTGGGTAACCTGTAGAAACTTCTTTTCTTTATTGCTTAGTAATCCTTTCTTACTGGCTGTATCTATCAATTTGTTATATTGGCTGTGAAATTCTGTAGATGGATTTCCCCATAATTCTCTATAGCATGTCTTATTTTTTAATTGTGTATTTGCTTCTTTCAAATACATGTCTCTTGGCCATAGTACAATATTGCCGCCCTTATCCGCATTGCGGATGATCACATCGTTCCATGATTCCAATTCAGTTAGGGCTTTCTTTTCCTGTTTTGATAGGTTCGATGGTTTGAAATTAGTTTTCAGATTATTAATGCTTTGACATACAATTTGATTAAAGACATCAATATTGGAGCTAGTGTTAGTCGAGGGGACGAACTTAGATTTAACTTTCAGTGTTTTCCTCCAATTAGATTGTTCATTCGGTTCTTGTTCTACTAATAGATCTTCTAAATTCTGAAGTGATTGCAATTCATCTTCAGACCAGGTGGTTGGTACACCATTGATATCCTTATTATCAAAATGCTTTTTCAGAAGTAGTTTCCTCAGAAATAATTGCACATCTTTAATTGCTTCGAATTTATCCAGGGGGGTGGTAGGGCAAAAGGATAAACCTTTAGAGAGAACCTTGATATGATGTTCATTCAAAGTTTGATTTGATAAGTTGATAATTCTCAATTTTTCATCCTCATCATTGAGAATGGGCTTGGATTGCGTTTGTATTGTTTCGCCATCTTGGATTTGTCCTTTGAGTTCTTTTTGTTTCTGGTTACCCTTTTGTTTTTTCCACCCACCTCTCCTGGTGGTTCTGAATCTGTGCTGTTTTCTTCTTCTAAAAAAGACTTCCTCTTTCTGTTTTCAATGGAAACCTGGTTAGTTGAGGTTGAGGGTATGCTTGGTGTTTCCAAATCATCTGTGTCATCCACATCAGTGTCTGAGACATCTGTCTCTACTAGATGAATTCTTCTCTGTGACCTGGTGTTAGAGTTATTAAATCTGTTTCTCCATTTGTATACTTTATTGTCTTGAAAATCCTGTATGTCTCTTTGTAACTTGCCCTTCTTGGTCATCTTGATTTCGCTTTCATACTTGTCCAATTCTTTCTGATATTTCTTGTACATATTCTCAAATTCTTGCATATTTTCACACTGCTTTAGTTGTTGTAGCTATATTAGGATTTATTTTACAGGTAAGTATTTAGCTTTAAATAGGAATAATTTATTTAATAAGAGTTAATTTATTTTGTTAGATTTAAATTATATTTAAGTTAGGGGGGTGTTAGTGTTAGGGTTAGACTTAGCTTTAGGGGTTAATACATTTATTAGAATAGCGGTGAGCTCCGGTCGTCAGATTAGGGGTTAATAATTGAAGTTAGGTGTCGGCGATGTTAGGGAGGGCAGATTAGGGGTTAATACTATTTATGATAGGGTTAGTGAGGCGGATTAGGGGTTAATTACTTTATTATAGTAGCGCTCAGGTCCGCTCGGCAGATTAGGGGTTAATAAGTGTAGGCAGGTGTCGGCGACGTTGAGGGGGGCAGATTAGGGGTTAATAAATATAATATAGGGGTCGGCGGTGTTAGGGGCAGCAGATTAGGGTACATAAGGATAACGTAGGTGGCGGCGCTTTGCGGTCGGCAGATTAGGGGTTAATTATTGTAAGTAGCTGGCGGCGACGTTGTGGGGGGCAGGTTAGGGGTTAATAAATGTAATACAGGGGTCGGCGGTGTTAGGGGCAGCAGATTAGGGGTACATAAGTATAACGTAGGTGGCGGTCGGCAGATTAGGGGTTAAAAAATTTTAATCGAGTGGCGGCGATGTGGGGGGACCTCGGTTTAGGGGTACATAGGTAGTTTATGGGTGTTAGTGTACTTTAGGGTACAGTAGTTAAGAGCTTTATGAACCGGCGTTAGCCCAGAAAGCTCTTAACTACTGCTATTTTCCGGCGGCTGGAGTTTTGTCGTTAGAGCTCTAACGCTCACTTCAGAAACGACTCTAAATACCAGCGTTAGAAAGATCCCATTGAAAAGATAGGATACACAATTGACGTAAGGGGATCTGCGGTATGGAAAAGTCGCGGCTGAAAAGTGAGCGTTAGACCCTTTCCTGACTGACTCCAAATACCGGCAGTAGCCTAAAACCAGCGTTAGGAGCCTCTAACGCTGGTTTTCACGGCTACCGCCGAACTCTAAATCTAGGCCTTAGTGAGAGGAGCTTTAGTGTTGCTGCTGCTGACATTATAGGGAAATAGATAGCTAGGCTAGTGTATTTAGTGTCCACTACAGTCCTGAAGGACTCATCTAATCTCTGCTGTAAGGACAGCACCCCAAAAAGCCCTTTTTAGGGCTAGAACTTCAGTCGTTTTTTTATTTTTTTTATTTGTAATTTTATTTGCATTTGCCTGGCTTTCAGCCTGTGTGTGAGTCTCACAGCATATACTGTGATTAGTGCCACCACTGATATCTGCTTAACATTAGTGTAAATTTAAACAACAAAACTTTTAAATCATTTTGCTAGTGTAATCTAATTTCATTTTCTATTAGGCCTGTGTGTCAGGCTTACACCGCATACACTGTGGTTAATTGCTGTGCCAGCAGCCACCACTCATATCTGCTTAAGATTATTTTCAATTTAAAAAAAAAACTTTTAAATCATTTTACTAGTGTAATCTAATTTCATTTTTTATCAGGCCTGTGTGTGAGGCTTACACAGCAGACACTGTGGTTAATTGCTGTGCCAGCAGCCACCACTCATATCTGCTTAACATTATTTTAAATAAAAAAACAACAACTTTTAAATCATTTTGCTAGTGTAATCTAATTTCATTTTCTATCAGGCCTGTGTGTCAGGCTTACACAGCATACACTGTGGTTAAGTGCTGTGCCAGCAGCCACCACTCATATCTGCTTAACATTATTTTAAATTTTAAAAAAGAAACTTTTAAATCATTTTGCTAGTGTAATCTAATTTCATTTTCTATCAGGCCTGTGTCTCAGGCTCACACAGCATATACTGTGGTTAATTGCTCTGTGCCAGCAGCCACCACTCATATCTGCTTAACATTAGTGTAAATGTAAACAACCAAACTTTTAAATCATTTTGCTAGTGTAATCTAATTTCATTTTATATCAGGCCTGTGTGTCAGGCTTACACAGCATACACTGTGGTTAATTGCTGTGCCAGCAGCCACCACTCATATCTGCTTAACATTATTTTCAATTAAAAAAAAAACTTTTAAATCATTTTGCTAGTGTAATCTAATTTCATTTTTTATCAGGCCTGTGTGTCAGGCTTACACAGCATACACTGTGGTTAATTGCTGTGCCAGCAGCCACCACTCATATCTGCTTAACATTATTTTAAATAAAAAAAAAAAACTTTTAAATCATTTTGCTAGTGTAATCTAATTTCATTTTCTATCAGGCCTGTGTGTCAGGCTTACACAGCATACACTGTGGTTAATTGCTGTGCCAGCAGCCACCACTCATATCTGCTTAACATTATTTTAAATAAAAATAAAAAAAACTTTTAAATCATTTTGCTAGTGTAATCTAATTTCATTTTCTATCAGGCCTGTGTCTCAGGCTCACACAACATATAAGGTGGTTAATTGCTGTGCCAGCCACCACTCATAAACATTATTGTAATTAAAAAAAAAAAAAAAAATTATTTTGCTAGTGTAATGTAATTTTATTTTCCATCAGGCCTGTGTGTCAGGGCCACATCATATAGTGTGATTAATAGCTCTTTTTTCCACCACTTATATCTGGTGTAACATTAGTGTAAATTTAAAAAAACATTTTTTTTTACATCAGTCCTCTTCAAGTGTTATTTAATATTAGTTGCCAGGCCAGCCTGGCTGCCATTAGTGCCAGCCTGTGTGTCAGGCTGCCAGCATATACTGTGCCTACTTCCATCCTCAGTGCCAGTCCACCACTCCTATCTGGTGTAACATTAGTTTAAATTTTGTAAAAAAATACTTTTACATCAGTCTTCTAGTGTTATTTAATTTTAGTTGCCAGGCCAGCCTGTGTGTCAGGCTGCCAGCACATACTGTGCCTACTTCTATCCTGAGTGCCATCACTCCTATCTGTTGTAACATTAGTGTAACTTTTTTAAAAACAAACTTTTACATCAGTCTGCTATTGTTATTTAATTGCAGTTGCCTGTCTGCCAGCGTGTGTGCCAGGCCCACTTTCCAACTAGTGCCACGAATCATATTTGTTATAACAGTAGTGTAAATATTTTAAATAAAAACTTTTTTGACTGTGAATCATCAGTCTGCTAGTGCAATTGAATTGCAGTTGCCTGCCTGCCAGCGTGTGTGCCAGGCCCACTTGCCAACTAGTGCCACCAATCATATTTGTTCTAACAGTATTGTAAATATTTAAAATAAAATATTTTTAGACTGTGAATCATCAGTCTGCTTGTGCAATTGAATTGCAGTTTCCTGCCTGCCAGCGTGTGTGCCAGGCCCACTTGCCAACTAGTGCCACCAATCATATTTGTTATAACAGTTTTGAAAATATTTAAAATAAAAAAAATTGGGACTGTGAAAGATCAGTCTGCTAGTGTAATCTAATTAAAGTTGCCTGCCAGCGTGTGTGCCAGGCCCACTTGCTGCCAACTATTGCCACCAATCATATTTGTTATAACAGTTTTGAAAATATTTAAAATCAAAATATTTTTTTGACTGTGAATCAACAGTCTGCTAGTGCAATTGAATTGCATTTGCCTGCCTGCCAGCGTGTGTGCCAGGCCCACTTGCCAACTAGTGCCACCAATCATATTTGTTATAACAGTATTGTAAATATTTAAAATAAAAAAAATTTAGACTGTGAATCATCAGTCTGCTAGTGCAATTGAATTGCAGTTTCCTGCCTGCCAGCGTGTGTGCCAGGCCCACTAGCCAACTAGTGCCACCAATCATATTTGTTGCAACAGTATTGTAAATATTTAAAATAAAAAAATTTTAGACTGTGAATCATCAGTCTGCTAGTGCAATTGAATTGTAGTTTCCTCCCTGCCAGCGTGTGTGCCAGGCCCACTAGCCAACTAGTGCCACCAATCATATTTGTTGTAACAGTATTGTAAATATTTAAAATCAAAACTTTTTTGACTGTAAATCATCAGTCTGCTAGTGCCATTGAATTGCAGTTGCCTGCCTGCCAGCGTGTGTGCCAGGCCCACTTGCTGCCAACTACTGCCACCAATCATATTTGTTATAACAGTATTGTAAATATTTAAAATAAAAACTTTTTTGACTGTGAAACATCAGTCCACTACTGTAATCTAATTGCAGTTGCCTTCCTCCCAGCGTGTGTGCCAGGCCCACTTGCCAAGCCAACTAGTGCCACCAATCATATTTGTTATAACAGTTTTGAAAATATTTAAAATAAAAACTTTTTTGACTGTGAATCATCAGTCTGCTAGTGCAATTGAATTGCAGTTGCCTGCCTGCCAGCGTGTGTGCCAGGCCCACTTGCCAACTAGTGCCACCAATCATATTTGTTATAACAGTATTTTAAATATTTTAAAAAAACAATTTTTTGACTGGGAAGCATCAGTCAGCTAGTGTAATCTAATTGCAGTTGCCTTCCTCCCAGCGTGTGTGCCAGCCAGGCCCACTTGCCAACTAGTGCCACCAATCAAATTTGTTGTCACAGTACTTTTAATATTTAAAAAATAAACATTTTTGACTTTGAAACATCAGTCTGTTTTTTTGTGTCAGGCTCACAGCGTATACTGTGCCCACTTGCCCAGTGCCACCACTCATAATTTGTTTAATAGTATTGTAAGTGTACATTTTTAAAAAAATGACAGACAGAAGCAGGCCACCCCGCAGGTGCCATCGTGGTCGTGGTGCTGTGATTCCTTTAGACCCTACAAATATGCACATTGTTCAGAGGCCAAGTGCCAGGGGGGACCTAGTTGAATGGCTAACACAGGACACCCAATCTTCTACAGCTTCCGCTCCTAGTCCTCCTAACCTTGACGCACCATCCTCCTCCAGCTGTGCTTTGGGCACCTCTCAAGTGACCAGTGCCACTCGCCGCTTGTCGCCACCACCAACACTAGCACCACAGCCGCTTCACTTGATCTGTAAGAGGAGTTATTGACACATCAGTTGGAAGAAATGAGTGATGCGCAACCATCATTGACAGAGGATGTAGATAACTGTGATATGTCTCAGTCAGGCAGCATTACAGACATGGAGGTACGGTGTGATGATGATGATGTTGTACCCGCTGCTGCTTCCTTTGTTGATGTGTCAGATACAATTGAAGCGGTTGATGATGATGTGTCCGTGGATGTCACGTGGGTGCCTGCTAGAAGAGAAGAAGAAGAGGGGGAAAGTTCAGATGGGGAGACAGAGAGGAGGAGGAGACGAGTTGGAAGCAGGGGGAGGTTGTCGCAAGGAGCTAGTGGCACAGTCAGACAGCATGCACCGGCACCCGGGATCAGCCAGACAGCACGCCGACGCCAATCAACGCATGCTGTTGCCACCACCAGAATGCCGTCATCGCAGAGCTCAGCAGTGTGGCATTTTTTTTTGTGTGTCTGCCTCTGACAACAGCGATGCCATTTGTAACCTGTGCCAAAAGAAACTGAGTTGTGGGAAGTCCAACACCCACCTAGGTACAAATGCTTTGCGAAGGTACATGGTCTCACATCACAAACGCTGATGGGAAGAACACATGAGTAGAAGCAGCACACAAACTCAAAGCCGCCCTCCTCCTCCTGGTCCAGCATCTTAAGCCACGTCAACCACTGCTGTCCTCCTTGCCCCCTCTCAACCATCCTCCACTGAGTCTCTCTTACGTAGCAGTTCCTGGTCATCTGCCCACAGTCAGGTGCCTGTCAAGGACATGTTTGAGCGTAAGAAGCCAATTTCCCAGAGTCACCCCCTTGCCCGGCGTCTGACAGCTGGCTTGTCTGAACTCTTAGCCCACCAGCTTTTACCATACAAGCTGGTGGAGTCTGAGGCTTTCAAAAATTTGTATCTATTGGGACACCGCAGTGGAAGGTACCCGGCAGAAATTTCTTTTCACAAAAGGCAATCCCAAACCTGTACTCGATTGTGCGAAAGGAAGTAATGGCATGCCTGGCACACAGTGTTGGGGCAAGGGTCCATATGACCACAGATAGCTGGTCTGCAAAGCATGGTCAGGGCAGGTATATCACCTACACTGCGCATTGGGTAAACCTGCTGACGTCTGACAAGCATGGAATGCGTGGCTCTGCATTGGAGTTGGTGACACCGCCACGACTTGCAGGCAGGCCTGCTGCTACCTCCTCTACTCCTCCTACTCCATCCTCTTCCATAATCTCTTTCTCGGCTGAGTCCTCTTCTGCTTCTGCATCTTGCTCCACATCAACGGCACCCCCCCCAGCTCCCCAGGTACTATTCAACATCCCGGATACGGCAGTGACACGTCGTCTTGGGGTTGACTTGCCTGAAAGCCGAGAGTCACACCGCACCAGCACTCCTGTCCACCCTGAACGCACAGATGGATCAGTGGCTGACTCCGCACCAACTGGAGATTGGCAAGGTTGTTTCTGACAATGGAAGTAATTTGGTGACGGCATTGAAATTGGGCAAGTTGACACATGTGCCGTGCATGGCACATGTGTGTAATCTGATTGTACAATGCTTTGTGCATAAGTACCCAGGCTTACAGGACGTCCTGAAGCAGGCCAGGAAGGTGTGTGGCCATTTCAGGCAATCCTACACGGCCATGGCGCACTTGTCCGATATCCAGCGTTGAAACAACCTGCCAGTGAGGCGCTTGATTTGCGACAGCCCGACACAGTGGAATTCCACACTCCTAATGTTCGACCGCCTGCTACAACAAGAAAAAGCTGTTAATGAGTATTTGTATGACCGGGGTGCTAGGACAGCCTCTGGGGAGGCGGGGAATTTTTTTGCCAAATTACTGGACGCTCATGCGCAATGCCTGTAGGCTCATGCGTCCGTTTGAGGAGGTGACAAACCTTGTCAGTCGCACCGAAGGCACCATCAGCAACATCATACCATTTGTTTTCTTCCTGGAACGTGCCCTGCGAAGAGTGCTGGATCAGGCCGTAGATGAGCGTGAAGAGGAAGAGGAAGAGTTGTGGTGTCCATCACCACCAGAAACAACCTTATCAGCATCGCTTGCTGGACCTGCGGCAATGCAGGAAGAGGATTGTGAGGAAGAGGAGTCAGAGGAGGAATGTGGCTTTGAGGAGGAGGAGGAGGAAGACCAAGCACAACAGGCATCCCAGGGTGCTCGTTGTTGTCACCTATCTGGTACCCGTGGTGTTGTACGTGGCTGGGGGGAAGAAGATACCTTCAGTGACATCAGTGAGGACGAGGAACGGGACATGATTAGCTCGGCATCCAACCTTGTGCAAATGGGGTCTTTCATGCTGTCGTGCCTGTTGAGGGACCCTCGTATAAAAAAGCTGAAGGAGAACGACCTGTACTGGGTGTCCACGCTACTAGACCCCCGGTATAAGCATAAAGTGACTGAAATGTTACCAAATTCCCGCAAGTCGGAAAGGATGGAGCAGTTAAAAAATAAATTAAAAACTATGCTTTACACAGCATATAAGGGTGATGTCACAGCACAATGGAATCTAACAGGGGAAGAGATGAAAGTAATCCTCCTCCCACGACCACGGCGGCAAGGACAGGACGCTTTCCTGACGTGTTGTTGATGGAGGACATGCGGACCTTTTTAACTCCTATGCATCGCCAGAGCCTTTCAGGATCCAGCCTCAGAGAAAGACTCAACCGACAGGTAGCAGACTACCTAGCATTAACTGCGGATCTCGACACTCTGAGGAGCGATGGACCCCTTGACTACTGGGTGTGCAGGCTTGACCTGTGGCCTGAGCTATCCCAATTTGCAATCGAACTTCTGGCCTGCCCCGCTTCAAGTGTCCTGTCAGAAAGGACCTTCAGTGCAGCAGGAGGTTTTGCCACTGAGAAGAGAAGTCGCCTTGGTAAAAAAAGTCTTGATTATCTCACCTTTATTAAAGTGAATGAGGGATGGATCCCGAAGGGACTGACATTGGGCGATACATTTGAGTAAAAAAGGCCTGATGATGACGAGATGAGCTGCCTTGGGCTACAAATGGTACACACGCTGGTGTATTTTTTCTTAGAATGCAGGATGAATTGCGTGACTTATCCGCCAACCACTAGTGTTCAAGCTGCAAGGTTTTAGGGCACTTTGTAACTGTTTTAAAAACATCAATTTTTCTGGCCGCTGCTACAGCAGCGGCTGCAACAATACTGAATTTTTTAGTCATTTGGACATTCCTAATTTTTCTGGCCTCTGGTGCTGCACTGTGGCTACAAAATCCAAACCAAAAAACGGCACATAACAGTGATGAAACTGTTAAGAATAGTACTCAGTCATTAACAAACCACCCATATCTGGTGGCACAGTAGATTGCACGCGCAGTGCCCCAAATTTGAAGTAGGAGGACCGACCAAGCCTCTTTTTCCATCTCATGGTTCCGAAAAATTATCTATGGTTTCCTAAAAACGATGCCATACCTGTGCTCGATTGTGCTAAAGGATGGCATATGTGGTGTTTCATGCTGTTGTGCCTGTTGAGGGTTGTGGACTATCATATAAAAAGGCGGAAGGAGAACGACCTGTACTGGGTGTCCAAGCATGGTTTTTTGTTCAATTTCCCGGTTCCTAAAAATTATCTCCGGGTTCCTAAAATCAATGCCATACCTGTATTCTATTGTGCAAAAGGATGGCATATGTGGTGTTTCATGCTGTTGTGCCTGTTGAGGGTCGTGGGCCATCGTATAAAAAGGCTGAAGGAGAACGACCTGTACTGGGTGTCCAAGCATGTTTTTTTGTTCAATATCCTGGTTCGTAAAAATTATCTCCGCGTTCCTAAAATCAATGCCATATCTGTAATCTATTGTGCAAAAGGATGGCATATGTGGTGTTTCATACTGTTGTGCCTGTTAAGAGTCGTGGGCCATCGTATCAAAAGGCTGAATGAGAACGACCTGTACTGGGTGTCCAAGCATGTTTTTTTGTTCAATATCCCGGTTCGTAAAAATTATCTCCGGGTTCCTAAAATCAATGCCATATCTGTAATCTATTGTGCAAAAGGATGGCATATGTGGTCTTTCATGCTGTTGTGTCTGTTGAGGGTCGTGGGCCATCGTATAAAAAGGCTGAAGGAGAACGACCTGTGCTGGGTGTCCAAGCACGTTTTTTGTTCAATTTCCCGGTTCCTAAAAATTATCTCCGGGTTCCTAAAATCAATGCCATATCTGTAATCTATTGTGCAAAAGGATGGCATATGTGGTGTTTCATGCTGTTGTGCCTGTTGAGGGTCGTGGGCCATTGTATAAAAAGGCTGAAGGAGAACGACCTGTACTGGGTGTCCAAGCACATTTTTTATTCAATTTCCCGGTTCCTAAAAATTATCTCCGGGTTCCTAAAATCAATGCCATATCTGTAATCTATTGTGCAAAAGGATGGCATATGTGGTGTTTCATGCTGTTGTGCCTGTTGAGGGTCGTGGGCCATCATATAAAAAGGCTGAAGGAGAACGACCTGTACTGGGTGTCCAAGCATGTTTTTTGTTCAATTTCCCGGTTCCTAAAAATTATCTCCGGGTTCCTAAAATCAATGCCATATCTGTAATCTATTGTGCAAAAGGATGGCATATGTGGTGTTTCATGCTGTTGTGCTTGTTGAGGGTCGTGGGCCATCGTATAAAAAGGCTGAAGGAGAACGACCTGTACTGGGTGTCCAAGCACGTTTTTTGTTCAATTTCCCGGTTCCTAAAAATTATCTCTGGGTTCCTAAAATCAATGCCATATCTGTAATCTATTGTGCAAGAGGATGGCATATGTGGTGTTTCATGCTGTTGTGCCTGTTGAGGGTCGTGGGCCATCGTATAAAAAGGCTGAAGGAGAACAACCTGTACTGGGTGTCTAAGCACGTTTTTTGTTCAATTTCCCGGTTCCTAAAAATTATCTCCGGGTTCCTAAAATCAATGCCATATCTGTAATCTATTGTGCAAAAGGATGGCATATGTGGTGTTTCATGCTGTTGTGCCTGTTGAGGGTCGTGGGCCATTGTATAAAAAGGCTGAAGGAGAACGACCTGTACTGGGTGTCCAAGCACATTTTTTGTTCAATTTCCCGGTTCCTAAAAATTATCTCCGGGTTCCTAAAATCAATGCCATATCTGTAATCTATTGTGCAAAAGGATGGCATATGTGGTGTTTCATGCTGTTGTGCCTGTTGAGGGTCGTGGGCCATCATATAAAAAGGCTGAAGGAGAACGACCTGTACTGGGTGTCCTAGCATGTTTTTTGTTCAATTTTCCGGTTCCTAAAAATTATCTCCGGGTTCCTAAAATCAATGCCATATCTGTAATCTATTGTGCAAAAGGATGGCATATGTGGTGTTTCATGCTGTTGTGCTTGTTGAGGGTCATGGGCCATCATATAAAAAGGCTGAAGGAGAACGACCTGTACTGGGTGTCCAATTATTTTTTTTGTTCAATTTCCCGGTTCCTAAAAATTATCTCCGGGTTTCTAAAATGGATGCCATACCTGTACTCTATTGTTCAAAAGGATGGCATATGTACTGTTTCCTGCTGTTGTTTCTGTTGAGGGTCTGGGACCCTCGTATAAAAAGGCTGAAGGAGAACGACCTGTACTGGGTGTCCAATCATTTTTTTTGTTCAATTTCCCGGTTTCTAAAAATTATCTCCGGGTTTCTAAAATGGATGCCATACCTGTACTCTATTGTTCAAAAGGATGGCATATGTGCTGTTTCCTGCTGTTGTTTCTGTTGAGGGTCCAGGACCCTCGTATAAAAAGGCTGAAGGAGAACGACCTGTACTGGGTGTCCAATCATTTTTTTTGTTCAATTTCCCGGTTCCTAAAAATTATCTCTGGGTTTCTAAAATGGATGCCATACCTGTACTCTATTGTTCAAAAGATGGCATATGTGCTGTTTCCTGCTGTTGTTTCTGTTGAGGGTCCTTGACCCTCGCCTAAAAAGGCTGAAGGAGAACGACCTGTACTCGGTGTCCAAGCACATTTTTTGTTCAATTTCCTAGTTCCTAAAAATTATCTCCGGGTTCCTAAAATCAATGCCATATCTGTAATCTATTGTGCAAAAGGATGGCATATGTGGTGTTTCATGCTGTTGTGCCTGTTGAGGGTCGTGGGCCATCGTATAAAAAGGCTGAAGGAGAACGATCTGTACTGGGTGTCCAAGCACGTTTTTTGTTCAATTTCCCGGTTCCTAAAAATGAACTCTGGGTTCTTAAAATCAATGCCATATCTGTAATCTATTGTGCAAAAGGATGGCATATGTGCTGTTTCCTGCTGTTGTTTCTGTTGAGGGTCCTTGACCCTCACCTAAAAAGGCTGAAGGAGAACGACCTGTACTCGGTGTCCAAGCACATTTTTTGTTCAATTTCCCAGTTCCTAAAAATTATCTCCGGGTTCCTAAAATCAATGCCATATCTGTAATCTATTGTGCAAAAGGATGGCATATGTGGTGTTTCATGCTGTTGTGCCTGTTGAGGGTTGTGGGCCATCGTATAAAAAGGCTGAAGGAGAACGACCTGTACTGGGTGTCCAAGCACGTTTTTTGTTCAATTTCCTGGTTCCTAAAAATGAACTCTGGGTTCTTAAAATCAATGCCATATCTGTAATCTATTGTGCAAAAGGATGGCATATGTGGTGTTTCATGCTGTTGTGCCTGTTGAGGGTCGTGGGCCATCGTATAAAAAGGCTGAAGGAGAACGACCTGTACTGGGTGTCCAAGCACGTTTTTTGTTCAATTTCCCGGTTCCTAAAAATTATCTCTCCGGGTTCCTAAAATCAATGCCATATCTGTAATCTATTGTGCAAAAGGATGGCATATGTGGTGTTTCATGCTGTTGTGCCTGTTGAGGGTCGTGGGCCATCGTATAAAAAGGCTGAAGGAGAACGACCTGTACTGGGTGTCCAAGCACGTTTTTGGTTCAATTTCCCGGTTCCTAAAAATTATCTCCGGGTTCCTAAAATGGATGCCATACCTGTACTGGATTGTTCAAAAGGATGGCATATGTGGTGGTGTTTCCTGCTGTTGTTTGTGTTGAGGGTCCGGGGCTGAAGGAGAACGAAGTGTACTGGTTGTCCAATCATCTTTTTCCATCTCCCGGTTCCTAAAAATTATCTCCGGGTTTCTAAAATTGATGCCATACCTGTACTGGATTATTCAAAAGGATGGCATATGTGGTGTTTCCTGCTGTTGTTTCTGTTGAGGGTCCTGGACCCTCGTCTAAAAAGGCTGAAGGAGAACGAAGTGTACTGGTTGTCCAATCATCTTTTTCCATCTCCCGGTTCCTAAAAATTATCTCTGGGTTCCTATAATTGATGCCATACCTGTACTCTATTGTGCTAAAGGATGGCATATGTGGTGGTGTTTCCTGCTGTTGTTTGTGTTGAGGGTCCGGGACCCTCTTATAAAAAGGCTGAAGGAGAACAAAGTGTACTGGGTGTCCAATCATGTTTTTTTTTCAATTTCCCGGTTCCTAAAAATTATCTCCGGGTTTCTAAAATCTATGCCATACCTGTACTGGATTATTCAAAAGGTTGGCATATGTGGTGTTTCCTGCTGTTGTTTCTGTTGAGGGTCCTGGACCCTCGTCTAAAAAGGCTGAAGGAGAACGAAGTGTACTGGTTGTCCAATCATCTTTTTCCATCTCCCGGTTCCTAAAAATTATCTTCGGGTTCCTATAATCGATGCCATACCTGTATTCTATTGTGCTAAAGGATGGCATATGTGGTGGTGTTTCCTGCTGTTGTTTGAGTTGAGGGTCCGGGACCCTCTTATAAAAAGGCTGAAGGAGAACGAAGTGTACTGGGTGTCCAATCATGTTTTTTTTTCAATTTCCCGGTTCCTAAAAATTATCTCCGGGTTTCTAAAATCTATGCCATACCTGTACTGGATTATTCAAAAGGATCGCATATGTGGTGTTTCCTGCTGTTGTTTGTGTTGAGGGTCCGGGACCCTCTTATAAAAAGGCTGAAGGAGAACGAAGTGTACTGGGTGTCCAATCATGTTTTTTTTTTTCAATTTCCCGGTTCCTAAAAATTATCTGCGTGTTTCTAAAATCGATGCCATACATGTACTCTATTGTTCAAAAGGATGGCATATGTGCTGTTTCCTGCTGTTGTTTCTGTTGAGGGTCCTGGACCCTCGCCTAAAAAGGCTGAAGGAGAACGACCTTTACTGGGTGTACTGTCCAAGCATCTTTTTCCATCTCCCGGTTCCTAAAAATTATCTCCGGGTTCCTAAAATCGATGCCATACCTGTACTCTATTGTTCAAAAGGATGGCATATGTGATGTTTCCTGCTGTTGTTTCTGTTGAGGGTCCTGGACCCTCGCCTAAAAAGGCTGAAGGAGAACGACCTGTACTAGGTGTACTGTCCAAGCATCTTTTTCCATCTCCCGGTTCCTAAAAATTATCTCCCGGTTCCTAAAATTGATGCCATACCTGTACTCTATTGTTCAAAAGGATGGCATATCTGGTGTTTCCTGCTGTTGTTTCTGTTGAGGGTCCTGGACCCTCGCCTAAAAAGGCTGAAGGAGAACGACCTGTACTGGGTGTACTGTCCAAGCATCTTTTTCCTTCTCCCGGTTCCTAAAAATTATCTCCGGGTTCCTAAAATCAATGCCATAGCTGTACTCTATTGTTCAAACGGATGGCATATGTGATGTTTCCTGCTGTTGTTTCTGTTGAGGGTCCTGGACCCTTGCCAAAAAAGGCTGAAGGAGAACGACCTGTACTGGGTGTACTGTCCAAGCATCTTTTTCCATCTCCCGGTTCCTAAAAATTATCTCCGGGTTCCTAAAATCGATGCCATACCTGTACTCTATTGTTCAAAAGGATGGCATATGTGATGTTTCCTGCTGTTGTTTCTGTTGAGGGTCCTGGACCCTCGCCTAAAAAGGCTGAAGGAGAACGACCTGTACTGGGTGTACTGTCCAAGCATCTTTTTCCATCTCCCGGTTCCTAAAAATTATCCCCGGGTTCCTAAAATCAATGCCATAGCTGTACTCTATTGTTCAAAAGGATGGCATATGTGATGTTTCCTGCTGTTGTTTCTGTTGAGGGTCCTGGACCCTCACCTAAAAAGGCTGAAGGAGAACGACCTGTACTGGGTGTACTGTCCAAGCATCTTTTTCCATCTCCCGGTTCCTAAAAATTATCTCCAGGTTCCTAAAATCGATGCCATACCTGTACTCTATTGTTCAAAAGGATGGCATATGTGATGTTTCCTGCTGTTGTTTCTGTTGAGGGTCCTGGACCCGAGGGTCTCCGGGTTCCTAAAATGGATGCCATACCTGTACTTTATTGTTCAAAAGGATGGCATATGTGGTGTTTCCTGCTGTTGTTTCTGCTGAGGGTCTGGGACCCTCGTATAAAAAGGCTGAAGGAGAACAACCTGTACTAGGTGTACTGTCCAAGCATCTTTTTCCATCTCCCGGTTCCTAAAAATTATCTTCGGGTTCCTATAATCGATGCCATACCTGTATTCTATTGTGCTAAATGATGGCATATGTGGTGGTGTTTCCTGCTGTTGTTTGAGTTGAGGGTCCGGGACCCTCTTATAAAAAGGCTGAAGGAGAACAAAGTGTACTGGGTGTCCAATCATGTTTTTTTTTCAATTTCCCGGTTCCTAAAAATTATCTCCGGGTTTCTAAAATCGATGCCATACCTGTACTGGATTATTCAAAAGGATGGCATATGTGGTGTTTCCTGCTGTTGTTTGTGTTGAGGGTCCGGGACCCTCTTATAAAAAGGCTGAAGGAGAACGAAGTGTACTGGGTGTCCAATCATGTTTTTTTTTTCAATTTCCCGGTTCCTAAAAATTATCTGCGTGTTTCTAAAATCGATGCCATACATGTACTCTATTGTTCAAAAGGATGGCATATGTGCTGTTTCCTGCTGTTGTTTCTGTTGAGGGTCCTGGACCCTCGCCTAAAAAGGCTGAAGGAGAACGACCTTTACTGGGTGTACTGTCCAAGCATCTTTTTCCATCTCCCGGTTCCTAAATATTATCTCCGGGTTCCTAAAATCGATGCCATACCTGTACTCTATTGTTCAAAAGGATGGCATATGTGATGTTTCCTGCTGTTGTTTCTGTTGAGGGTCCTGGACCCTCGCCTAAAAAGGCTGAAGGAGAACGACCTGTACTAGGTGTACTGTCCAAGCATCTTTTTCCATCTCCCGGTTCCTAAAAATTATCTCCGGGTTCCTAAAATTGATGCCATACCTGTACTCTATTGTTCAAAAGGATGGCATATGTGGTGTTTCCTGCTGTTGTTTCTGTTGAGGGTCCTGGACCCTCGCCTAAAAAGGCTGAAGGAGAACGACCTGTACTGGGTGTACTGTCCAATCATCTTTTTCCATCTCCCGGTTCCTAAAAATTATCTCCGGGTTCCTAAAATCAATGCCATAGCTGTACTCTATTGTTCAAATGGATGGCATATGTGATGTTTCCTGCTGTTGTTTCTGTTGAGGGTCCTGGACCCTCACCAAAAAAGGCTGAAGGAGAACGACCTGTACTGGGTGTACTGTCCAAGCATCTTTTTCCATCTCCCGGTTCCTAAAAATTATCTCCGGGTTCCTAAAATCGATGCCATACCTGTACTCTATTGTTCAAAAGGATGGCATATGTGGTGTTTCCTGCTGTTGTTTCTGTTGAGGGTCCTGGACCCTCGCCTAAAAAGGCTGAAGGAGAACGACCTGTACTGGGTGTAATGTCCAAGCATCTTTTTCCATCTCCCGGTTCCTAAAAATTATCCCCGGGTTCCTAAAATCAATGCCATAGCTGTACTCTATTGTTCAAAAGGATGGCATATGTGATGTTTCCTGCTGTTGTTTCTTTTGGGGGTCCTGGACCCTCACCTAAAAAGGCTGAAGGAGAACGACCTGTACTGGGTGTACTGTCCAAGCATCTTTTTCCATCTCCCGTTTCCTAAAAATTATCCCCGGGTTCCTAAAATCAATACCATAGCTGTACTCTATTGTTCAAAAGGATGGCATATGTGATGTTTCCTGCTGTTGTTTCTGTTGAGGGTCCTGGACCCTCACCTAAAAAGGCTGAAGGAGAACGACCTGTACTGGGTGTACTGTCCAAGCATCTTTTTCCATCTCCCGGTTCCTAAAAATTATCTCCAGGTTCCTAAAATCGATGCCATACCTGTACTCTATTGTTCAAAAGGATGGCATATGTGATGTTTCCTGCTGTTGTTTCTGTTGAGGGTCCTGGACCCGAGGGTCTCCGGGTTCCTAAAATGGATGCCATACCTGTACTTTATTGTTCAAAAGGATGGCATATGTGGTGTTTCCTGCTGTTGTTTCTGTTGAGGGTCCTGGACCCGAGGGTCTCCGGGTTCCTAAAATGGATGACATACCTGTACTTTATTGTTCAAAAGGATGGCATATGTGGTGTTTCCTGCTGTTGTTTCTGCTGAGGGTCTGGGACCCTCGTATAAAAAGGCTGAAGGAGAACAACCTGTACTAGGTGTACTGTCCAAGCATCTTTTTCCATCTCACGGTTCCTAAAAATTATCTCCGGGTTCCTAAAATGGATGCCATACCTGTACTCTATTGTTCAAAAGGATGGCATATGTGCTGTTTCCTGCTGTTGTTTCTGTTGAGGGTCCTGGACCCTCACCTAAAAAGGCTGAAGGAGAACGACCTGTACTGGGTGTACTGTCCAAGCATCTTTTTCCATCTCCCGGTTCCTAAAAATTATCTCCGGGTTCCTAAAATCAATGCCATAGCTGTACTCTATTGTTCAAAAGGATGGCATATGTGATGTTTCCTGCTGTTGTTTCTGTTGAGGGTCCTGGACCCTCGCCTAAAAAGGCTGAAGGAGAACGACCTGTACTGGGTGTACTGTCCAAGCATCTTTTTCCATCTCCCGGTTCCTAAAAATTATCTCCGGGTTCCTAAAATCGATGCCATACCTGTACTCTATTGTTCAAAAGGATGGCATATGTGATGTTTCCTGCTGTTGTTTCTGTTGAGGGTCCTGGACCCTCGCCTAAAAAGGCTGAAGGAGAACGACCTGTACTGGGTGTACTGTCCAAGCATCTTTTTCCATCTCCCGGTTCCTAAAAATTATCCCCGGGTTCCTAAAATCAATGCCATAGCTGTAATCTATTGTGCAAAAGGATGGCATATGTGGTGTTTCATGCTGTTGTGCCTGTTGAGGGTCGTGGGCCATCGTATAAAAAGGCTGAAGGAGAACGACCTGTACTGGGTGTCCAAGCACGTTTTTTTGTTCAATTTCCCGGTTCCTAAAAATGAACTCTGGGTTCTTAAAATCAATACCATATCTGTAATCTATTGTGCAAAAGGATGGCATATGTGGTGTTTCATGCTGTTGTGCCTGTTGAGGGTCGTGGGCCATCGTATAAAAAGGCTGAAGGAGAACGACCTGTACTGGGTGTCCAAGCACGTTTTTTGTTCAATTTCCCGGTTCCTAAAAATTATCTCTCCAGGTTCCTAAAATCAATGCCATATCTGTAATCTATTGTGCAAAAGGATGGCATATGTGGTGTTTCATGCTGTTGTGCCTGTTGAGGGTCGTGGGCCATCGTATAAAAAGGCTGAAGGAGAACGACCTGTACTGGGTGTCCAAGCACGTTTTTGGTTCAATTTCCCGGTTCCTAAAAATTATCTCCGGGTTCCTAAAATGGATGCCATACCTGTACTGGATTGTTCAAAAGGATGGCATATGTGGTGGTGTTTCCTGCTGTTGTTTGTGTTGAGGGTCCGGGGCTGAAGGAGAACGAAGTGTACTGGTTGTCCAATCATCTTTTTCCATCTCCCGGTTCCTAAAAATTATCTCCGGGTTCCTATAATCAATGAAATACCTGTACTCTATTGTGCTAAAGATGGCATATGTGGTGGTGTTTCCTGCTGTTGTTTGTGTTGAGGATCCGGGACCCTCTTATAAAAAGGCTGAAGGAGAACGAAGTGTACTGGGTGTCCAATCATGTTTTTTTTTCAATTTCCCGGTTCCTAAAAATTATCTCCGGGTTTCTAAAATCGATGCCATACCTGTACTGGATTATTCAAAAGGATGGCATATGTGGTGTTTCCTGCTGTTGTTTCTGTTGAGGGTCCTGGACCCTCGTCTAAAAAGGCTGAAGGAGAACGAAGTGTACTGGTTGTCCAATCATCTTTTTCCATCTCCCGGTTCCTAAAAATTATCTCTGGGTTCCTATAATTGATGCCAAACCTGTACTCTATTGTGCTAAAGGATGTCATATGTGGTGGTGTTTCCTGCTGTTGTTTGTGTTGAGGGTCCGGGACCCTCTTATAAAAAGGCTGAAGGAGAACGAAGTGTACTGGGTGTCCAATCATGTTTTTTTTTCAATTTCCCGGTTCCTAAAAATTATCTCCGGGTTTCTAAAATCTATGCCATACCTGTACTGGATTATTCAAAAGGATGGCATATGTGGTGTTTCCTGCTGTTGTTTCTGTTGAGGGTCCTGGACCCTCGTCTAAAAAGGCTGAAGGAGAACGAAGTGTACTGGTTGTCCAATCA
Source organism: Bombina bombina (assembly GCF_027579735.1). NCBI lineage: Eukaryota > Metazoa > Chordata > Amphibia > Anura > Bombinatoridae > Bombina > Bombina bombina. The sequence continues at coordinate 352,239,015 of NC_069500.1, forward strand.
TCTTTTTCCATCTCCCGGTTCCTAAAAATTATCTTCGGGTTCCTATAATCGATGCCATACCTGTATTCTATTGTGCTAAAGGATGGCATATGTGGTGGTGTTTCCTGCTGTTGTTTGAGTTGAAGGTCCGGGACCCTCTTATAAAAAGGCTGAAGGAGAACAAAGTGTACTGGGTGTCCAATCATGTTTTTTTTCAATTTCCCGGTTCCTAAAAATTATCACCGGGTTTCTAAAATCGATGCCATACCTGTACTGGATTATTCAAAAGGATGGCATATGTGGTGTTTCCTGCTGTTGTTTCTGTTGAGGGTCCTGGACCCTCGTCTAAAAAGGCTGAAGGAGAACGAAGTGTACTGGTTGTCCAATCATCTTTTTCCATCTCCCGGTTCCTAAAAATTATCTCCGGGTTCCTATAATCGATGCCATACCTGTACTCTATTGTGCTAAAAGATGGCATATGTGGTGGTGTTTCCTGCTGTTGTTTGTGTTGAGGGTCCGGGACCCTCTTATAAAAAGGCTGAAGGAGAACGAAGTGTACTGGGTGTCCAATCATGTTTTTTTTTCCAATTTCCCGGTTCCTAAAAATTATCTGCGTGTTTCTAAAATCGATGCCATACATGTACTCTATTGTTCAAAAGGATGGCATATGTGCTGTTTCCTGCTGTTGTTTCTGTTGAGGGTCCTGGACCCTCGCCTAAAAAGGCTGAAGGAGAACGACCTTTACTGGGTGCACTGTCCAAGCATCTTTTTCCATCTCCCGGTTCCTAAAAATTATCTCCAGGTTCCTAAAATCGATGCCATACCTGTACTCTATTGTTCAAAAGGATGGCATATGTGATGTTTCCTGCTGTTGTTTCTGTTGAGGGTCCTGGACCCTCGCCTAAAAAGGCTGAAGGAGAACGACCTGTACTAGGTGTACTGTCCAAGCATCTTTTTCCATCTCCCGGTTCCTAAAAATTATCTCCGGGTTCCTAAAATGGATGCCATACCTGTACTCTATTGTTCAAAAGGATGGCATATGTGCTGTTTCCTGCTGTTGTTTCTGTTGAGGGTCCTGGACCCTCGCCTTAAAAGGCTGAAGGAGAACGACCTGTACTGGGTGTACTGTCCAAGCATCTTTTTCCATCTCCCGGTTCCTAAAAATTATCTCCGGGTTCCTAAAATCAATGCCATAGCTGTACTCTATTGTTCAAACGGATGGCATATGTGATGTTTCCTGCTGTTGTTTCTGTTGAGGGTCCTGGACCCTCACCAAAAAAGGCTGAAGGAGAACGACCTGTACTGGGTGTACTGTCCAAGCATCTTTTTCCATCTCCCGGTTCCTAAAAATTATCTCCGGGTTCCTAAAATCGATGCCATACCTGTACTCTATTGTTCAAAAGGATGGCATATGTGATGTTTCCTGCTGTTGTTTCTGTTGAGGGTCCTGGACCCTCGCCTAAAAAGGCTGAAGGAGAACGACCTGTACTGGGTGTACTGTCCAAGCATCTTTTTCCATCTCCCGGTTCCTAAAAATTATCCCCGGGTTCCTAAAATCAATGCCATAGCTGTACTCTATTGTTCAAAAGGATGGCATATGTGATGTTTCCTGCTGTTGTTTCTGTTGGGGGTCCTGGACCCTCACCTAAAAAGGCTGAAGGAGAACGACCTGTACTGGGTGTACTGTCCAAGCATCTTTTTCCATCTCCCGGTTCCTAAAAATTATCTCCAGGTTCCTAAAATCGATGCCATACCTGTACTCTATTGTTCAAAAGGATGGCATATGTGATGTTTCCTGCTGTTGTTTCTGTTGAGGGTCCTGGACCCGAGGGTCTCCGGGTTCCTAAAATGGATGCCATACCTGTACTTTATTGTTCAAAAGGATGGCATATGTGGTGTTTCCTGCTGTTGTTTCTGCTGAGGGTCTGGGACCCTCGTATAAAAAGGCTGAAGGAGAACGACCTGTACTAGGTGTACTGTCCAAGCATCTTTTTCCATCTCCCGGTTCCTAAAAATTATCTCCGGGTTCCTAAAATGGATGCCATACCTGTACTCTATTGTTCAAAAGGATGGCATATGTGCTGTTTCCTGCTGTTGTTTCTGTTGAGGGTCCTGGACCCTCGCCTAAAAAGGCTGAAGGAGAACGACCTGTACTGGGTGTACTGTCCAAGCATCTTTTTCCATCTCCCGGTTCCTAAAAATTATCTCCGGGTTCCTAAAATCGATGCCATACCTGTACTCTATTGTTCAAAAGGATGGCATATGTGATGTTTCCTGCTGTTGTTTCTGTTGAGGGTCCTGGACCCTCGCCTAAAAAGGCTGAAGGAGAACGACCTGTACTGGGTGTAATGTCCAAGCATCTTTTTCCATCTCCCGGTTCCTAAAAATTATCCCCGGGTTCCTAAAATCAATGCCATAGCTGTACTCTATTGTTCAAAAGGATGGCATATGTGATGTTTCCTGCTGTTGTTTCTTTTGGGGGTCCTGGACCCTCACCTAAAAAGGCTGAAGGAGAACGACCTGTACTGGGTGTACTGTCCAAGCATCTTTTTCCATCTCCCGGTTCCTAAAAATTATCTCCAGGTTCCAAAAATCGATGCCATACCTGTACTCTATTGTTCAAAAGGATGGCATATGTGATGTTTCCTGCTGTTGTTTCTGTTGAGGGTCCTGGACCCGAGGGTCTCCGGGTTCCTAAAATGGATGCCATACCTGTACTCTATTGTTCAAAAGGATGGCATATGTTCTATTGTTTAAAAGGATGGCATATGTGGTGTTTCCTGCTGTTGTTTCTTTTGAGGGTCTGGGGCCTTCGTATAAAAAGGCTGAAGGAGAACGACCTGTACTGGGTGTCCAATCATTTTTTTTGTTCAATTTCCCGGTTCCTAAAAATTATCACCGGGTTTCTAAAATGGATGCCATACCTGTACTCTCTTGTTCAAAAGGATGGCATATGTGCTGTTTCCTGCTGTTGTTTCTGTTGAGTGTCCGGGACCCTCGTATAAAAAGGCTGAAGGAGAACGACCTGTACTGGGTGTCCAAGCACGTTTTTTGTTCAATTTCCTGGTTCCTAAAAATTATCTCTGGGTTCCTAAAATCAATGCCATATCTGTAATCTATTGTGCAAGAGGATGGCATATGTGGTGTTTCATGCTGTTGTGCCTGTTGAGGGTTGTGGGCCATCGTATAAAAAGGCTGAAGGAGAACAACCTGTACTGGGTGTCCAAGCACGTTTTTTGTTCAATTTCCCGGTTCCTAAAAATTATCTCCGGGTTCCTAAAATCAATGCCATATCTGTAATCTATTGTGCAAAAGGATGGCATATGTGGTGTTTCATGCTGTTGTGCCTGTTGAGGGTCGTGGGCCATTGTATAAAAAGGCTGAAGGAGAACGACCTGTACTGGGTGTCCAAGCACATTTTTTGTTCAATTTCCCGGTTCCTAAAAATTATCTCCGGGTTCCTAAAATCAATGCCATATCTGTAATCTATTGTGCAAAAGGATGGCATATGTGGTGTTTCATGCTGTTGTGCCTGTTGAGGGTCTGGGACCCTCGTATAAAAAGGCTGAAGGAGAACGACCTGTACTGGGTGTCCAATCATTTTTTTTGTTCAATTTCCCGGTTTCTAAAAATTATCTCCGGGTTTCTAAAATGGATGCCATACCTGTACTCTATTGTTAAAAAGGATGGCATATGTGCTGTTTCCTGCTGTTGTTTCTGTTGAGGGTCCAGGACCCTCGTATAAAAAGTCTGAAGGAGAACGACCTGTACTGGGTGTCCAATCATTTTTTTTGTTCAATTTCCCGGTTCCTAAAAATTATCTCTGGGTTTCTAAAATGGATGCCATACCTGTACTCTATTGTTCAAAAGATGGCATATGTGCTGTTTCCTGCTGTTGTTTCTGTTGAGGGTCCTTGACCCTCGCCTAAAAAGTCTGAAGGAGAACGACCTGTACTCGGTGTCCAAGCACATTTTTTGTTCGATTTCCCCGTTCCTAAAAATTATCTCCGGGTTCCTAAAATCAATGCCATATCTGTAATCTATTGTGCAAAAGGATGGCATATGTGGTGTTTCATGCTGTTGTTCCTGTTGAGGGTCGTGGGCCATCGTATAAAAAGGTTGAAGGAGAACGACCTGTACTGGGTAACCAAGCACGTTTTTTGTTCAATTTCCCGGTTCCTAAAAATGAACTCTGGGTTCTTAAAATCAATGCCATATCTGTAATCTATTGTGCAAAAGGATGGCATATGTGCTGTTTCCTGCTGTTGTTTCTGTTGAGGGTCCTTGACCCTCACCTAAAAAGGCTGAAGGAGAACGACCTGTACTCGGTGTCCAAGCACATTTTTTGTTCAATTTCCCAGTTCCTAAAAATTATCTCCGGGTTCCTAAAATCAATGCCATATCTGTAATCTATTGTGCAAAAGGATGGCATATGTGGTGTTTCATGCTGTTGTGCCTGTTGAGGGTTGTGGGCCATCGTATAAAAAGGCTGAAGGAGAACGACCTGTACTGGGTGTCCAAGCACGTTTTTTGTTCAATTTCCCGGTTCCTAAAAATGAACTCTGGGTTCTTAAAATCAATGCCATATCTGTAATCTATTGTGCAAAAGGATGGCATATGTGGTGTTTCATGCTGTTGTGCCTGTTGAGGGTCGTGGGCCATCGTATAAAAAGGCTGAAGGAGAACGACCTGTACTGGGTGTCCAAGCACGTTTTTTGTTCAATTTCCCGGTTCCTAAAAATTATCTCTCCGGGTTCCTAAAATCAATGCCATATCTGTAATCTATTGTGCAAAAGGATGGCATATGTGGTGTTTCATGCTGTTGTGCCTGTTGAGGGTCTGGGACCCTCGTATAAAAAGGCTGAAGGAGAACGACCTGTACTGGGTGTCCAATCATTTTTTTTGTTCAATTTCCCGGTTTCTAAAAATTATCTCCGGGTTTCTAAAATGGATGCCATACCTGTACTCTATTGTTAAAAAGGATGGCATATGTGCTGTTTCCTGCTGTTGTTTCTGTTGAGGGTCCAGGACCCTCGTATAAAAAGTCTGAAGGAGAACGACCTGTACTGGGTGTCCAATCATTTTTTTTGTTCAATTTCCCGGTTCCTAAAAATTATCTCTGGGTTTCTAAAATGGATGCCATACCTGTACTCTATTGTTCAAAAGATGGCATATGTGCTGTTTCCTGCTGTTGTTTCTGTTGAGGGTCCTTGACCCTCGCCTAAAAAGTCTGAAGGAGAACGACCTGTACTCGGTGTCCAAGCATATTTTTTGTTCGATTTCCCAGTTCCTAAAAATTATCTCCGGGTTCCTAAAATCAATGCCATATCTGTAATCTATTGTGCAAAAGGATGGCATATGTGGTGTTTCATGCTGTTGTGCCTGTTGAGGGTCGTGGGCCATCGTATAAAAAGGCTGAAGGAGAACGACCTGTACTGGGTAACCAAGCACGTTTTTTGTTCAATTTCCCGGTTCCTAAAAATGAACTCTGGGTTCTTAAAATCAATGCCATATCTGTAATCTATTGTGCAAAAGGATGGCATATGTGCTGTTTCCTGCTGTTGTTTCTGTTGAGGGTCCTTGACCCTCACCTAAAAAGGCTGAAGGAGAACGACCTGTACTCGGTGTCCAAGCACATTTTTTGTTCAATTTCCCAGTTCCTAAAAATTATCTCCGGGTTCATAAAATCAATGCCATATCTGTAATCTATTGTGCAAAAGGATGGCATATGTGGTGTTTCATGCTGTTGTGCCTGTTGAGGGTTGTGGGCCATCGTATAAAAAGGCTGAAGGAGAACGACCTGTACTGGGTGTCCAAGCACGTTTTTTGTTCAATTTCCCGGTTCCTAAAAATGAACTCTGGGTTCTTAAAATCAATGCCATATCTGTAATCTATTGTGCAAAAGGATGGCATATGTGGTGTTTCATGCTGTTGTGCCTGTTGAGGGTCGTGGGCCATCGTATAAAAAGGCTGAAGGAGAACGACCTGTACTGGGTGTCCAAGCACGTTTTTTGTTCAATTTCCCGGTTCCTAAAAATTATCTCTCCGGGTTCCTAAAATCAATGCCATATCTGTAATCTATTGTGCAAAAGGATGGCATATGTGGTGTTTCATGCTGTTGTGCCTGTTGAGGGTCGTGGGCCATCGTATAAAAAGGCTGAAGGAGAACGACCTGTACTGGGTGTCCAAGCACGTTTTTGGTTCAATTTCCCGGTTCCTAAAAATTATCTCCGGGTTCCTAAAATGGATGCCATACCTGTACTGGATTGTTCAAAAGGATGGCATATGTGGTGGTGTTTCCTGCTGTTGTTTGTGTTGAGGGTCCGGGGCTGAAGGAGAACGAAGTGTACTGGTTGTCCAATCATCTTTTTCCATCTCCCGGTTCCTAAAAATTATCTCTGGGTTCCTATAATTGATGCCATACCTGTACTCTATTGTGCTAAAGGATGGCATATGTGGTGGTGTTTCCTGCTGTTGTTTGTGTTGAGGGTCCGGGACCCTCTTATAAAAAGGCTGAAGGAGAACGAAGTGTACTGGGTGTCCAATCATGTTTTTTTTTCAATTTCCCGGTTCCTAAAAATTATCTCCGGGTTTCTAAAATCTATGCCATACCTGTACTGGATTATTCAAAAGGATGGCATATGTGGTGTTTCCTGCTGTTGTTTCTGTTGAGGGTCCTGGACCCTCGTCTAAAAAGGCTGAAGGAGAACGAAGTGTACTGGTTGTCCAATCATCTTTTTCCATCTCCCGGTTCCTAAAAATTATCTTCGGGTTCCTATAATCGATGCCATACCTGTATTCTATTGTGCTAAAGGATGGCATATGTGGTGGTGTTTCCTGCTGTTGTTTGAGTTGAGGGTCCGGGACCCTCTTATAAAAAGGCTGAAGGAGAACAAAGTGTACTGGGTGTCCAATCATGTTTTTTTTTCAATTTCCCGGTTCCTAAAAATTATCTCCGGGTTTCTAAAATCGATGCCATACCTGTACTGGATTATTCAAAAGGATGGCATATGTGGTGTTTCCTGCTGTTGTTTGTGTTGAGGGTCCGGGACCCTCTTATAAAAAGGCTGAAGGAGAACGAAGTGTACTGGGTGTCCAATCATGTTTTTTTTTTCAATTTCCCGGTTCCTAAAAATTATCTGCGTGTTTCTAAAATCGATGCCATACATGTACTCTATTGTTCAAAAGGATGGCATATGTGCTGTTTCCTGCTGTTGTTTCTGTTGAGGGTCCTGGACCCTCGCCTAAAAAGGCTGAAGGAGAACGACCTTTACTGGGTGTACTGTCCAAGCATCTTTTTCCATCTCCCGGTTCCTAAAAATTATCTCCGGGTTCCTAAAATCGATGCCATACCTGTACTCTATTGTTCAAAAGGATGGCATATGTGATGTTTCCTGCTGTTGTTTCTGTTGAGGGTCCTGGACCCTCGCCTAAAAAAGCTGAAGGAGAACGACCTGTACTAGGTGTACTGTCCAAGCATCTTTTTCCATCTCCCGGTTCCTAAAAATTATCTCCGGGTTCCTAAAATTGATGCCATACCTGTACTCTATTGTTCAAAAGGATGGCATTTGTGGTGTTTCCTGCTGTTGTTTCTGTTGAGGGTCCTGGACCCTCGCCTAAAAAGGCTGAAGGAGAACGACCTGTACTGGGTGTACTGTCCAAGCATCTTTTTCCATCTCCCGGTTCCTAAAAATTATCTCCGGGTTCCTAAAATCAATGCCATAGCTGTACTCTATTGTTCAAACGGATGGCATATGTGATGTTTCCTGCTGTTGTTTCTGTTGAGGGTCCTGGACCCTTGCCAAAAAAGGCTGAAGGAGAACGACCTGTACTGGGTGTACTGTCCAAGCATCTTTTTCCATCTCCCGGTTCCTAAAAATTATCTCCGGGTTCCTAAAATCGATGCCATACCTGTACTCTATTGTTCAAAAGGATGGCATATGTGATGTTTCCTGCTGTTGTTTCTGTTGAGGGTCCTGGACCCTCGCCTAAAAAGGCTGAAGGAGAACGACCTGTACTGGGTGTACTGTCCAAGCATCTTTTTCCATCTCCCGGTTCCTAAAAATTATCCCCGGGTTCCTAAAATCAATGCCATAGCTGTACTCTATTGTTCAAAAGGATGGCATATGTGATGTTTCCTGCTGTTGTTTCTGTTGAGGGTCCTGGACCCTCACCTAAAAAGGCTGAAGGAGAACGACCTGTACTGGGTGTACTGTCCAAGCATCTTTTTCCATCTCCCGGTTCCTAAAAATTATCTCCAGGTTCCTAAAATCGATGCCATACCTGTACTCTATTGTTCAAAAGGATGGCATATGTGATGTTTCCTGCTGTTGTTTCTGTTGAGGGTCCTGGACCCGAGGGTCTCCGGGTTCCTAAAATGGATGCCATACCTGTACTTTATTGTTCAAAAGGATAGCATATGTGGTGTTTCCTGCTGTTGTTTCTGCTGAGGGTCTGGGAGCCTCGTATAAAAAGGCTGAAGGAGAACAACCTGTACTAGGTGTACTGTCCAAGCATCTTTTTCCATCTCCCGGTTCCTAAAAATTATCTTCGGGTTCCTATAATCGATGCCATACCTGTATTCTATTGTGCTAAAGGATGGCATATGTGGTGGTGTTTCCTGCTGTTGTTTGAGTTGAGGGTCCGGGACCCTCTTATAAAAAGGCTGAAGGAGAACAAAGTGTACTGGGTGTCCAATCATGTTTTTTTTTCAATTTCCCGGTTCCTAAAAATTATCTCCGGGTTCCTAAAATCGATGCCATACCTGTACTGGATTATTCAAAAGGATGGCATATGTGGTGTTTCCTGCTGTTGTTTGTGTTGAGGGTCCGGGACCCTCTTATAAAAAGGCTGAAGGAGATCGAAGTGTACTGGGTGTCCAATCATGTTTTTTTTTTCAATTTCCCGGTTCCTAAAAATTATCTGCGTGTTTCTAAAATCGATGCCATACATGTACTCTATTGTTCAAAAGGATGGCATATGTGCTGTTTCCTGCTGTTGTTTCTGTTGAGGGTCCTGGACCCTCGCCTAAAAAGGCTGAAGGAGAACGACCTTTACTGGGTGTACTGTCCAAGCATCTTTTTCCATCTCCCGGTTCCTAAAAATTATCTCCGGGTTCCTAAAATCGATGCCATACCTGTACTCTATTGTTCAAAAGGATGGCATATGTGATGTTTCCTGCTGTTGTTTCTGTTGAGGGTCCTGGACCCTCGCCTAAAAAGGCTGAAGGAGAACGACCTGTACTAGGTGTACTGTCCAAGCATCTTTTTCCATCTCCCGGTTCCTAAAAATTATCTCCGGGTTCCTAAAATTGATGCCATACCTGTACTCTATTGTTCAAAAGGATGGCATATGTGGTGTTTCCTGCTGTTGTTTCTGTTGAGGGTCCTGGACCCTCGCCTAAAAAGGCTGAAGGAGAACGACCTGTACTGGGTGTACTGTCCAAGCATCTTTTTCCATCTCCCGGATCCTAAAAATTATCTCCGGGTTCCTAAAATCAATGCCATAGCTGTACTCTATTGTTCAAACGGATGGCATATGTGATGTTTCCTGCTGTTGTTTCTGTTGAGGGTCCTGGACCCTTGCCAAAAAAGGCTGAAGGAGAACGACCTGTACTGGGTGTACTGTCCAAGCATCTTTTTCCATCTCCCGGTTCCTAAAAATTATCTCCGGGTTCCTAAAATCGATGCCATACCTGTACTCTATTGTTCAAAAGGATGGCATATGTGATGTTTCCTGCTGTTGTTTCTGTTGAGGGTCCTGGACCCTCGCCTAAAAAGGCTGAAGGAGAACGACCTGTACTGGGTGTACTGTCCAAGCATCTTTTTCCATCTCCCGGTTCCTAAAAATTATCCCCGGGTTCCTAAAATCAATGCCATAGCTGTACTCTATTGTTCAAAAGGATGGCATATGTGATGTTTCCTGCTGTTGTTTCTGTTGAGGGTCCTGGACCCTCACCTAAAAAGGCTGAAGGAGAACGACCTGTACTGGGTGTACTGTCCAAGCATCTTTTTCCATCTCCCGGTTCCTAAAAATTATCTCCAGGTTCCTAAAATCGATGCCATACCTGTACTCTATTGTTCAAAAGGATGGCATATGTGATGTTTCCTGCTGTTGTTTCTGTTGAGGGTCCTGGACCCGAGGGTCTCCGGGTTCCTAAAATGGATGACATACCTGTACTTTATTGTTCAAAAGGATGGCATATGTGGTGTTTCCTGCTGTTGTTTCTGCTGAGGGTCTGGGACCCTCGTATAAAAAGGCTGAAGGAGAACAACCTGTACTAGGTGTACTGTCCAAGCATCTTTTTCCATCTCCCAGTTCCTAAAAATTATCTCCGGGTTCCTAAAATGGATGCCATACCTGTACTCTATTGTTCAAAAGGATGGCATATGTGCTGTTTCCTGCTGTTGTTTCTGTTGAGGGTCCTGGACCCTCACCTAAAAAGGCTGAAGGAGAACGACCTGTACTGGGTGTACTGTCCAAGCATCTTTTTCCATCTCCCGGTTCCTAAAAATTATCTCCGGGTTCCTAAAATCAATGCCATATCTGTACTCTATTGTTCAAAAGGATGGCATATGTGATGTTTCCTGCTGTTGTTTCTGTTGAGGGTCCTGGACCCTCGCCTAAAAAGGCTGAAGGAGAACGACCTGTACTGGGTGTACTGTCCAAGCATCTTTTTCCATCTCCCGGTTCCTAAAAATTATCTCCGGGTTCCTAAAATCGATGCCATACCTGTACTCTATTGTTCAAAAGGATGGCATATGTGATGTTTCCTGCTGTTGTTTCTGTTGAGGGTCCTGGACCCTCGCCTAAAAAGGCTGAAAGAGAACGACCTGTACTGGGTGTACTGTCCAAGCATCTTTTTCCATCTCCCGGTTCCTAAAAATTATCCCCGGGTTCCTAAAATCAATGCCATAGCTGTAATCTATTGTGCAAAAGGATGGCATATGTGGTGTTTCATGCTGTTGTGCCTGTTGAGGGTCGTGGGCCATCGTATAAAAAGGCTGAAGGAGAACGACCTGTACTGGGTGTCCAAGCACGTTTTTTTGTTCAATTTCCCGGTTCCTAAAAATGAACTCTGGGTTCTTAAAATCAATGCCATATCTGTAATCTATTGTGCAAAAGGATGGCATATGTGGTGTTTCATGCTGTTGTGCCTGTTGAGGGTCGTGGGCCATCGTATAAAAAGGCTGAAGGAGAACGACCTGTACTGGGTGTCCAAGCACGTTTTTTGTTCAATTTCCCGGTTCCTAAAAATTATCTCTCTGGGTTCCTAAAATCAATGCCATATCTGTAATCTATTGTGCAAAAGGATGGCATATGTGGTGTTTCATGCTGTTGTGCCTGTTGAGGGTCGTGGGCCATCGTATAAAAAGGCTGAAGGAGAACGACCTGTACTGGGTGTCCAAGCACGTTTTTGGTTCAATTTCCCGGTTCCTAAAAATTATCTCCGGGTTCCTAAAATGGATGCCATACCTGTACTGGATTGTTCAAAAGGATGGCATATGTGGTGGTGTTTCCTGCTGTTGTTTGTGTTGAGGGTCCGGGGCTGAAGGAGAACGAAGTGTACTGGTTGTCCAATCATCTTTTTCCATCTCCCGGTTCCTAAAAATTATCTCCGGGTTCCTATAATCGATGCCATACCTGTACTCTATTGTGCTTAAGATGGCATATGTGGTGGTGTTTCCTGCTGTTGTTTGTGTTGAGGGTCCGGGACCCTCTTATAAAAAGGCTGAAGGAGAACAAAGTGTACTGGGTGTCCAATCATGTTTTTTTTTCAATTTCCCGTTTCCTAAAAATTATCTCCGGGTTTCTAAAATCGATGCCATACCTGTACTGGATTATTCAAAAGGATGGCATATGTGGTGTTTCCTGCTGTTGTTTCTGTTGAGGGTCCTGGACCCTCGTCTAAAAAGGCTGAAGGAGAACGAAGTGTACTGGTTGTCCAATCATCTTTTTCCATCTCCCGGTTCCTAAAAATGATCTCTGGGATCCTATAATTGATGCCAAACCTGTACTCTATTGTGCTAAAGGATGTCATATGTGGTGGTGTTTCCTGCTGTTGTTTGTGTTGAGGGTCCGGGACCCTCTTATAAAAAGGCTGAAGGAGAACGAAGTGTACTGGGTGTCCAATCATGTTTTTTTTTCAATTTCCCGGTTCCTAAAAATTATCTCCGGGTTTCTAAAATCTATGCCATACCTGTACTGGATTATTCAAAAGGATGGCATATGTGGTATTTCCTGCTGTTGTTTCTGTTGAGGGTCCTGGACCCTCGTCTAAAAAGGCTGAAGGAGAACGAAGTGTACTGGTTGTCCAATCATCTTTTTCCATCTCCCGGTTCCTAAAAATTATCTTCGGGTTCCTATAATCGATGCCATACCTGTATTCTATTGTGCTAAAGGATGGCATTTGTGGTGGTGTTTCCTGCTGTTGTTTGAGTTGAAGGTCCGGGACCCTCTTATAAAAAGGCTGAAGGAGAACAAAGTGTACTGGGTGTCCAATCATGTTTTTTTTTCAATTTCACGGTTCCTAAAAATTATCTCCGGGTTTCTAAAATCGATGCCATACCTGTACTGGATTATTCAAAAGGATGGCATATGTGGTGTTTCCTGCTGTTGTTTCTGTTGAGGGTCCTGGACCCTCGTCTAAAAAGGCTGAAGGAGAACGAAGTGTACTGGTTGTCCAATCATCTTTTTCCATCTCCCGGTTCCTAAAAATTATCTCCGGGTTCCTATAATCGATGCCATACCTGTACTCTATTGTGCTAAAGGATGGCATATGTGGTGGTGTTTCCTGCTGTTGTTTGTGTTGAGGGTCCGGGACCCTCTTATAAAAAGGCTGAAGGAGAACGAAGTGTACTGGGTGTCCAATCATGTTTTTTTTTTTCAATTTCCCGGTTCCTAAAAATTATCTGCGTGTTTCTAAAATCGATGCCATACATGTACTCTATTGTTCAAAAGGATGGCATATGTGCTGTTTCCTGCTGTTGTTTCTGTTGAGGGTCCTGGACCCTCGCCTAAAAAGGCTGAAGGAGAACGACCTTTACTGGGTGTACTGTCCAAGCATCTTTTTCCATCTCCCGGTTCCTAAAAATTATCTCCAGGTTCCTAAAATCGATGCCATACCTGTACTCTATTGTTCAAAAGGATGGCATATGTGATGTTTCCTGCTGTTGTTTCTGTTGAGGGTCCTGGACCCTCGCCTAAAAAGGCTGAAGGAGAACGACCTGTACTAGGTGTACTGTCCAAGCATCTTTTTCCATCTCCCGGTTCCTAAAAATTATCTCCGGGTTCCTAAAATGGATGCCATACCTGTACTCTATTGTTCAAAAGGATGGCATATGTGCTGTTTCCTGCTGTTGTTTCTGTTGAGGGTCCTGGACCCTCGCCTTAAAAGGCTGAAGGAGAACGACCTGTACTGGGTGTACTGTCCAAGCATCTTTTTCCATCTCCCGGTTCCTAAAAATTATCTCCGGGTTCCTAAAATCAATGCCATAGCTGTACTCTATTGTTCAAACGGATGGCATATGTGATGTTTCCTGCTGTTGTTTCTGTTGAGGGTCCTGGACCCTCACCAAAAAAGGCTGAAGGAGAACGACCTGTACTGGGTGTACTGTCCAAGCATCTTTTCCATCTCCCGGTTCCTAAAAATTATCTCCGGGTTCCTAAAATCGATGCCATACCTGTACTCTATTGTTCAAAAGGATGGCATATGTGATGTTTCCTGTTGTTGTTTCTGTTGAGGGTCCTGGACCCTCGCCTAAAAAGGCTGAAGGAGAACGACCTGTACTGGGTGTACTGTCCAAGCATCTTTTTCCATCTCCCGGTTCCTAAAAATTATCCCCGGGTTCCTAAAATCAATGCCATAGCTGTACTCTATTGTTCAAAAGGATGGCATATGTGATGTTTCCTGCTGTTGTTTCTGTTGGGGGTCCTGGACCCTCACCTAAAAAGGCTGAAGGAGAACGACCTGTACTGGGTGTACTGTCCAAGCATCTTTTTCCATCTCCCGGTTCCTAAAAATTATCTCCAGGTTCCTAAAATCGATGCCATACCTGTACTCTATTGTTCAAAAGGATGGCATATGTGATGTTTCCTGCTGTTGTTTCTGTTGAGGGTCCTGGACCCGAGGGTCTCCGGGTTCCTAAAATGGATGCCATACCTGTACTTTATTGTTCAAAAGGATGGCATATGTGGTGTTTCCTGCTGTTGTTTCTGCTGAGGGTCTGGGACCCTCGTATAAAAAGGCTGAAGGAGAACGACCTGTACTAGGTGTACTGTCCAAGCATCTTTTTCCATCTCCCGGTTCCTAAAAATTATCTCCGGGTTCCGAAAATGGATGCCATACCTGTACTCTATTGTTCAAAAGGATGGCATATGTGCTGTTTCCTGCTGTTGTTTCTGTTGAGGGTCCTGGACCCTCGCCTAAAAAGGCTGAAGGAGAACGACCTGTACTGGGTGTACTGTCCAAGCATCTTTTTCCATCTCCCGGTTCCTAAAAATTATCTCCGGGTTCCTAAAATCAATGCCATAGCTGTACTCTATTGTTCAAAAGGATGGCATATGTGATGTTTCCTGCTGTTGTTTCTGTTGAGGGTCCTGGACCCTCGCCTAAAAAGGCTGAAGGAGAACGACCTGTACTGGGTGTACTGTCCAAGCATCTTTTTCCATCTCCCGGTTCCTAAAAATTATCTCCGGGTTCCTAAAATCGATGCCATACCTGTACTCTATTGTTCAAAAGGATGGCATATGTGATGTTTCCTGCTGTTGTTTCTGTTGAGGGTCCTGGACCCTCGCCTAAAAAGGCTGAAGGAGAACGACCTGTACTGGGTGTAATGTCCAAGCATCTTTTTCCATCTCCTGGTTCCTAAAAATTATCCCCGGGTTCCTAAAATCAATGCCATAGCTGTACTCTATTGTTCAAAAGGATGGCATAAGTGATGTTTCCTGCTGTTGTTTCTTTTGGGGGTCCTGGACCCTCACCTAAAAAGGCTGAAGGAGAACGACCTGTACTGGGTGTACTGTCCAAGCATCTTTTTCCATCTCCCGGTTCCTAAAAATTATCTCCAGGTTCCAAAAATCGATGCCATACCTGTACTCTATTGTTCAAAAGGATGGCATATGTGATGTTTCCTGCTGTTGTTTCTGTTGAGGGTCCTGGACCCGAGGGTCTCCGGGTTCCTAAAATGGATGCCATACCTGTACTCTATTGTTCAAAAGGATGGCATATGTTCTATTGTTCAAAAGGATGGCATATGTGGTGTTTCCTGCTGTTGTTTCTGTTGAGGGTCTGGGACCTTCGTATAAAAAGGCTGAAGGAGAACGACCTGTACTGGGTGTCCAATCATTTTTTTTGTTCAATTTCCCGGTTCCTAAAAATTATCTCCGGGTTTCTAAAATGGATGCCATACCTGTACTCTATTGTTCAAAAGGATGGCATATGTGCTGTTTCCTGCTGTTGTTTCTGTTGAGTGTCCGGGACCCTCGTATAAAAAGGCTGAAGGAGAACGACCTGTACTGGGTGTCCAATCATTTTTTTTGTTCAATTTCCCGGTTCCTAAAAATTATCTCTGGGTTTCTAAAATGGATGCCATACCTGTACTCTATTGTTCAAAATGATGGCATATGTGCTGTTTCCTGCTGTTGTTTCTGTTGAGGGTCCGGGACCCTCGTATAAAAAGGCTGAAGGAGAACGACCTGTACTGGGTGTCCAATCATTTCTTTTTGTTTAATTTCCCGGTTCCTAAAAATTATCTCTGAGTTTCTAAAATGGATGCCATACCTGTACTCTATTGTTCAAAAGGATGGCATATGTGGTGTTTCCTACTGTTGTTTCTGTTGAGGGTCCGGGACCCTCGTATAAAAAGGCTGAAGGAGAACAACCTGTACTGGGTGTCCAATCATTTTTTTTGTTCAATTTCCCAGTTCCTAAATATTATCTCCGGGTTTCTGAAATGGATGCCATACCTGTACTCTATTGTTCAAAAGGATGGCATATGTACTATTTCCTGCTGTTGTTTCTGTTGAGGGTCCGGGACCCTCGTATAAAAAGGCTGAAGGAGAACGACCTGTACTGGGTGTCCAATCATTTTTTTTGTTCAATTTCCCAGTTCCTAAAAATTATCTCCGGGTTTCTAAAATGGATGCCATACCTGTACTCTATTGTTCAAAAGATGGCATATGTGCTGTTTCCTGCTGTTGTTTCTGTTGAGGGTCCTTGACCGTCGCCTAAAAAGGCTGAAGGAGAACGACCTGTACTGGGTGTACTGTCCAAGCATATTTTTCCATCTCCCGGTTCCTAAAAATTATCTCCGGGTTTCTAAAATCAATGCTATACCTGTACTGGATTATTCAAAAGGATGGCATATGTGGTGTTTCCTGCTGTTGTTTCTGTTGAGGGTCCGGGACCCTCGTATAAAAAGGCTGAAGGAGAACGAAGTGTACTGGGTGTCCAATCATTTTTTTTTTCAATTTCACGGTTCCTAAAAATTATCTCCGGATTCCTAAAATCGATGCCATACCTGTACTCTATTGTTCAAAAGGATGGCATAGGTGGTGTTTCATGCTGTTGTGTCTGTTGAGGGTCCTGGACCCTCGTCTAAAAAGGCGGAAGGAGAACGACCTGTACTGGATGTCAAAGCATCTTTTTCCATCTCACGGTTCCTAAAAAACATAATTTATGCTTACCTGATAAATTTATTTCTCTTGTAGTGTATCCAGTCCACGGATCATCCATTACTTATGGGATATATTCTCCTTCCCAACAGGAAGCTGCAAGAGTCCACCCACAGCAAAGCTGCTATATAGCTCCTCCCCTAACTGCCATTACCAGTCATTCGACCGAAAACATGCAGAGAAAGGAAAACCATAGGGTGCAGTGGTGACTGTAGTTTAATGGAAAAATTACCTGCCTTAAAGTGACAGGGCGGGCCGTGGACTGGATACACTACAAGAGAAATAAATTTATCAGGTAAGCATAAATTATGTTTTCTCTTGTTAAGTGTATCCAGTCCACGGATCATCCATTACTTATGGGATACCAATACCAAAGCTAAAGTACACGGATGATGGGAGGGACAAGGCAGGTACTTAAACGGAAATTACCACTGCCTGTAAAAAACCCTTTCTCCCAAAAATAGCCTCCGAAGAAGCAAGGTATCAAATTTGTTAAATTTGAAAAAGTATGAAACGCAGACCAAGACTCCGTCTTGTAATCTGTTCAACAGAAGCCACATTTAAAAAAGGCCTAAGTGAAAACCACAGCTCTAGTAGAATGAGCTGTAATCCCTTCAGGAGGCTGCTGTCCAGCAGTCTCATAAGCTAAATGAATTATGCTTTTTAACCAAAAAGACAGAGAGGTTGCTGAAGTCCTTTGACCTCTCCTCTGTCCAGAATAGACAACAAACAAGGTGAATGTTTGATGAAAATCTGTAGTAGCTTGTAAGTAAAACTTTAAAACACGAACCACGTCCAAATTGTGTAATAGAGGTTCCTTCTTTGAAGAAGGATTAGGATACAAGAATGGAACAACAATCTCTTGAGTGATATTCTTGTTAGATACCACCTTAGGTAAAAACCCAGGTTGGTACACAGGACTACCTTATCCGTACGGAGAACCAGATAAGGAGAATCACATTGCAACGCAGATAACTCGGAGACTCTATGAGCCGAGGAAATAGCTACCAAAAAGGAACTTTCCAAGATAGAAGTTTGATATCTATGGAATGAAAAGGTTCAAATGGAACTCCTTGAAGAACCTTAAGAACCAGCTTTAAGCTCCATGGTGGAGCAACATTTTTAACCACAGGCTTGGTTCTAACCAAAGCCTGACCAAATGCCTGAACGTCTAGAATACCTGCCAGACGCTTGTGCAAAAGAATAGACAGAGTAGAAATCTGTCCTTTTAAAGAACTAGCTGACAACCCTTTTCTCAAAATCATCTTGGAGAAAAGATAATATCCTGGGAATCCAGACTTTACTCCATGAGTAACCCTTGGATTCATAACAATAAGATATTTACACCATATCTTATGTTAAATTTTCCTAGAGACAGGCTTTTATGCCTGTATTAAGGTATCAATTACTGACTCGGAGAAGCCATGCTTTGATAACATCAAGCGTTCTGTCTCCAGGCAGTCCATCTCAGATTAGTTATATTTAGATGGTTGAAAAGACCCTGAGGTAGAGGGTCCTGTCTCAGAAGCAGAGACCGTGGTGGAAAGGATGACATGTCCACCAGATCTGCATACCAGGTCCTGCGTGGCCACGCAGGCGCTGTCAAAAGCACCAAAGCACTCTCCTGCTTGATCTTGTGCAAACCCCTCCGGAGGGAATTCCCACTCCCCCGGATGAAAAGTCTGACGACTTAGAAAATCTGCCTCCCAGTTCTCAACACCTGGGATAGGGATAGCTTTTAGACAAGAGTGAGTCTCTGTCCAGTGAATTATTTTAAGACTTCTAACATTGCTAGGGAACTTCTGTTCCCCCATGATGGTTTATGTAAGCCACAGTCGTGATATTGTCCGACTGAAATATGATGTACCTCAGAGTTGCTAACTGAGGCCAAGTCTGAAAAGCATGGACTATCGCTCCCAGTTCCAGAATATTCATTAGAAGGAGGGTCTCCTCCTGAGTCCACTATCCCTGAGCCTTCAGGGAGTTCCAGACTGTATCCCAACCTAAAAGGCTGGCATCTGTTGTAACAATTGTCCCATCTGACCTGCGGAAGGTCATACCCTTGGACAGATGGACCCGAGATAGTCACCAGAGAAGAGAATCTCTGGTTTCTTGGTCCGGATTTAACAGGAGAACAAATCTGTGTAATCCCCGTTCCTCTGGCTGAGCATGCATAGTTGCAGTGGTCTGAAATGTAGGCGTGCAAACGGTACTATGTCCCTTGCCGCTACCATTAAGCCGATTACATTCATGTACTGAGCCACCAAAGGGCGCGGATGGAATGAAGAACACGGCAGAAATTTAGAAACTTTGACAACCTGGACTCCGTCAGGTAAATTTTAATTTCTACAAAATCTATCAGAATCCCTAGGAGGGAAACCCTTGATATTGGGGATAGAGAACTCTTTCCTTGTTCACTTTCCACCCATGCGATCTCAGAAATGCCAGTACTACGTCCGTATGAGACTTGGCAACTTGGATGTTTGACGCCTGTATCAGGATGTCGTCTAAATAAGGGGCCACTTCTATGCCCCGCGGCCTAAGGACCGCCAAAGTGACCCCAGAACCTCCATAAAGATTCTAGGGGCTGTAGTTAACCCAAAGGAAAGAGCTACAAACTGGTAATGCCTGTCTAGAAAGGCAAACCTGAAAAACCGATGGTGATCTTTATGCATCGTAATGTGAGGATAAGCATCCTTCAAATCCATTGTAGTCCTCTATTGACTCTCCTGGATCATAGTTAAGATGGTACGAATAGTTTCCATCTTAAATGATAGAATTCTAAAGAATTTGTTTAAGATCTTTTAGATCCAAAATAGGTCTGAAGGTTTCCTTTCCTTGGGAACCACAAACCGATTTGAGGAAAACTGTGTCCCTGTTCCTCTATTGGAACTGAATGGGTCACGTACACAATGCAAGAATGTCTCTTTCTTTATCTGGTTTGCAGATAAATGTGAAAGGCAAAAACTCCCCTTTTTTGGGGGGGAAAGCTTTGAAATCCAGAAGATATCTCTGGGGTATAATTTCCAATGCCCAGGGATCCTGGGCATCTCTTGCCCACGCCTGGGCGAAGAATGAAGTCTGCCCCCTATAGGATCCGTTACCAGATAGGGGTCCGTTCCTCATGCTGTTTTAGAGGCAGCAGCAGGCTCCTTGACCTGCTTATCTTTGTTCCAGGTCTGGTTGTCTCCAGACCGCCTTAGACTGAGCAAAAGTTCCCTCTTATTTTGCCTTAGAGGAAGTTGATGCCACACCTGCCTTGAATTTTTGAAAGGCACGAAAATTAGGCCTTTTTTGTCCCTTGATTTGGACCTGTCCTGAGGAAGGGCATGATATTTTCCTCCAGTGATATAAGTAATAATCTCCTTCAAACTAGGCCTGAATAGGGTCTGCCCCTTGAAGGGAAGTTAAGTAGCTTATTTATTAAAGTCACGACAGCTGACCATGATATAAGCCATAGCGCTCTGCGCGCCAGTATAGTAAAAAACAGAATTCTTAGCCGTTAGTCTAGTCAAAGGAACAAAGGCATCAGAAAACAAAGGAATTGGCTAGCTTAAGTGCTCTAAGCTTGTCAAATATATTCATCCAATGGAGCCTGTAAAGCCTCATCAAGAGACTCAAACCAGAACGCCGCAGCAGCAGTGACAGGAGCAATGCGTGCAAGGGGCTGCAGGATAAAACCTTGTTGAATAAACATTTTTTATCCATTGGATCTAAAAAAGCACAACAGTCCTCGCCAGAGGTAGTGGTACGCTTAGCTAGAGTAGAAACTCTTCTCTCCACCTTAGGAACTGTCTGCCATAAGTCCCGTGTGGTGGCAACATTCTTCTAAAAAATAGGAGGGGAAGAGAACGGCACACCTGGTCTATCCCATTCCTTATGAAAAATTTTAGTAAACCTCTTTAGGTATTGGAAAAACATAAGTACACACCGGCACTGCATATTATTTATCCAGTCTACACAATTTCTCTGGCACTGCGATTGTACACATTCATTCAGAGCAGCTAAAGCCTCCCTGAGCAACAAGTGGAGGTTCTCAAGCATAAATTTTAAATGTAGAAATATCAGAATCAGGTTAAATCATCTTCCCTGAGTCACAAATATCACCCACAGACTAAGCATATTGTGAGGTAGTATCAGACATGGTTCTTAAAGCGTCTGTATGCTCTGTATCTACCCCCAGAGCTGTTTTGCTTTCCTTTAATTTCAGGTAGTCTGACTAATACTGCTGCCAGTGTATTATACACAACCTTTGCCATGTCTTGTAAAATAAACGCTATGGGCGCCATTGATATACTTGGCGCCATTTGAGCGTGAGTCCCTGGAGCGGGAGTCAAAGGGTCTGACACGTGGGGAGAGTTAGTCGGCATAACTTCCCCCTCGACAGAATCCTCTGGTAAAATAAACGCTATGGGTGCCCTTGATGTACTTGGCGCCATTTGAGTGTGAGTCCCTAAAGCGGGAGTCAAAGGGTCTGACACGTGGGGAGAGTTAGTCGGCATAACTTCCCCCTCGACAGAATCCTCTGGTGATAATGTTTTTAAATACAAAAAATGATCTTTATTGTTTAACATGAAATCAGTACATCTGGTACACATTCTAAAATGGGGTTCCACCATGGCTTTAAACATAATAAACACAGAGCCTCCTCTATGTTAGACATGTTAGAACTAATAAAGAGACTAGTAAGCTTGGAAAACACTTTAAATCAAGTTAACAAGCAAATATAACAAACGTTACTGTGCCTTTAAGAGAAACAAATTTTGTCAAAATTTGAAAAACAGTGAAAAAAGGCAGTAAATCAAACGAAATTTTTACAGTACATGTAATAAGTTAACAGAGCATTGCACCCACTTGCAAATGGATGATTAACCCCTTAATGCAAAAAACAGATAAAAAAAAAAAACGACATTTTTTTTTTAAACAGGCACAACAAAACTGCCACAGCTGAGCTGTGGATTACCTTCCCTATAACTGTTTCTATGCAAAATTTAAGCCAGCCATGTGGAAAAATTAGGCCCCAATAAGTTTTATCACCAAACATATGTTAAAAAACGATTAAACATGCCAGCAAACGTTTTAAAACACATTCTTATAAGAGTATGTATGTCTATTAATAAGCCTGATCCAGTCGCTATCACTGCATTTAAGGCTTTACTTACATTACTTCGGTATCAGCAGTATTTTCTTAGTCAATTCCATTCCTTAGAAAAATATATTACTGCACATACCTTAGCATATATCTCTATCAATCAGCCTGGTACCAGTCGCTTTCACTGCATTTAAAGGCTGTACTTACATTAATTCGGTATCAGCAGTATTTTCTTAGTCAATTCCATTCCTTAGAAAAATATTTTACTGCACATACCTTATTTGCAGGAAAACCTGCACGCCATTCCCCCTCTGAAGTACCTTACTCCTCAGAATGTGTGAGAACAGCAACTGGATCTTAGTTACGTCTGCTAAGATCATAGAAAAAACGCAGGCAGATTCTTCTTCCAAATACTGCCTGAGATAAACAGCACACTCCGGTGCCATTTAAAAATAACAAACTTTTGATTGAAGAAATAAACTAAGTATAAAAAACCACAGACTCTCACGACCTCCTATCTATGTTGAGACTTGCAAGAGAATGACTGGTAATGGCAGTTAGGGGAGGAGCTATATAGCAGCTTTGCTGTGGGTGGACTCTTGCAGCTTCCTGTTGGGAAGGAGAATACATCCCATAAGTAATGGATGATCCGTGGACTGGATACACTTAACAAGAGAAATTATCTCCGGGTTCCTATAATCGATGCCATACCTGTACTCTATTGTGCTAAAGGATGGCATATGTGGTGTTTCATTCTGTTGTTTCTGTTGAGGGTCCGGGACACTCGTATAAAAAGGCTGAAGGAGAACGACCTGTACTGGATGTCAAAGCATCTTTTTCCATCTCCCGGTTCCTAAAAATTATCTCCGGGTTCCTAAAATCGATGCTCCTTTCAGTCAGGCCAGCTCTTTGCATACCAGCCCACAGATTCTGTAACAGATCTCTCTTGCAGGTAGAGTTGCAGCAAGAATGCAGGGTCAGAACCACTGCAACTGGTATACCTGAAAGAATCAGACGGTACCAGACCACATGTATGTCCTATTGTTGTACTTTGTTAGTATAATTATAGATCATGATGGCCATATAGACCTCCACCGATAGGTGGGAGTAACAGGGATGAAAGTGCTAAGCATAGTACTACTTAACACAACCTTACCATGGGTCCCAGAATGCTTGTTTTATTATTATAATTTGTAAGGGTAATCATGCAGGCCATATAGACCACCCCCGCTAGGGGGAGTAAGATTGATTAAACTGCTAAGAATAGTAATACTTAACACAACCTTGTTACCGTAGGTCCCAGACCACATGTCAGATTGTTGTACTTTGTTAGGCTAATTATATATCATGCCGGCCATATACACCTCCCCCGATAGGGGGAGTAACTGGTATAAAACTGCTAAGAATAGTACTACTTAACACAACCTTACCATGGGTGCCAGACCGCATGTCTTATTGTTATACTTTGTAAGGGTAATTATATATCATGCAGGCCATATAGACCTCCCCCGATAGGTGGGAGTAACAGGGATGAAAGTGCTAAGAATAGTACTACTTAACACAACCTAGTTAGCCATGGGTCCCAGTCCCAGACCGCATGTCTTGTTGTTTTATTTGGTCCGGCTAATCATGCAGGCCATATAGACCTTCCACCATTAGGGGTTGTAACAGGTATTAAACTAATAAGAACAGTACTACTGAAATAAACCTAATTACCATGGTTCCAAGAGCGCAGGTTTTATTGTTGTACTTTGTTAGGCTAATCATGATGGCCATATAGACCTCCCCCGAGAGGTGTGAGTAACAGGGATGAAAGTGCTAAGAATAGTACTACTTAACACAACCTAGTTAGCCATGGGTCCCAGTCCCAGACCGCATGTCTTGTTGTTTTATTTGGTCCGGGTAATCATGCAGGCCATATAGACCTCCCACCATTAGGGGTTGTAACAGGTATTAAACTAATAAGAACAGTACTACTGAAATAAACCTAGTTACCATGGGTCCCAGACCGCATGTTTTATTGTTGTACTTTGTTAGGCTAATCATGATGGCCATATAGACCGCCCCCCATAGGGTGAGTAACAGGTATTAAAATTCTAAGAACAGTACTACTTAACACAACCTTACCATGGGTCCCAGAGCGCATGTTTTATTATTATATTTTGTAAGGGTAATCATGCAGGCCATATAGACCTCCCCCGATAGGGTGAGTAACAGGTATTAAAATGCTAAGAACAGTACTACTTAACACAACCTTACCATGGGTCACAGACCACATGTTTGGTTGTTATACTTTGTCAGGGTAATCATGCAAGCCATACAGACCTCCCCCGATAGGGTGAGTAACAGGTATTAAAATGCTAAGAACAGTACTACTTAATACAACCTTACAATGGGTCCCAGAACGCACGTTTTATAATTATATTTTGTCAGGGCAATCATGCAGGCCATATAGACCTCCCCCGATAGGGGGAGTAACAGGGATTAAAGTGCTAAGAATAGTACTACTTAACACAACCTAGTTACCATGGGTCCCAGACCGCATGTTTTGTTGTTATACTTTGTCAGGGTAATCATGCAGGCCATATAGACCTCCCCCGATAGGGGGAGTAAGAGGGATTAAACTGCTAAGAACAGTACTACTTAATACAACCTAGTTACCATGGGTCCTAGACCGCGTGTCTTTTTGTTATACTTTGTCAGGGTAATCAAGCACGCCATATAGACCTCCCCCGACAGGGGGAGTAACAGGGATTAAAGTGCTAAGAATAGTGCTACTTTACACAACCTAGTTACCATGGGTCCCAGACCGCATGTTTTATTATTATACTTTGTCAGGGTAATTATATATCTATCAAATCAATCTATTTATCTTCTATCGATTCTATCTAACTATCAATCTATGTATATCTATCTATCAAATCTATCTATCTCGTGGCCGGACTGTTTTGAGACAGCCACCTGTGTTTAGGAAAAATTTAAAGTAGGAGGACAGACCAATCATCTTCTTCCATCTCCCTGTTCCAAAAATGCAGGCCATATAGACCTCCCCCGATAGGGGGAGTAACAGGTAGTAGTAAACTGCTAAGAATAGTACTACTTAACACACCACGGATCCCAGACCGCATGTCTTATTGTTATACTCTGTCAGGGAAATTATATATCTTTCAAATCGATCTATTTATCTATCGAATCTATCTAACTATCAATCATATCTATCAAATGTATATTGCATCTATTGATCTATGTAATTCGTATCTATCAAATGTATATTGCATCTTTTGAGCTATGTAATTCGTATCTATCAAATGTATATTGCATCTATTGATCTATGTAATTCGCATCTATCAAATGTATATTGCATCTATTGATCTATGTAATTCGCATCTATCAAATGTATATTGCATCTATTGATCTATGTAATTCGTATCTATCATATGTATATTGCATCTATTGATCTATGTAATCTATGTATCTATCTATCTATCTATCTATCTATCTATCATATCTATCTATCTCGTGGTTGTGCAAATGGACTGTTTGCGGTTGTTTGCGGTGCGTTACACAGAGAGTTTGGTCTGTCACTGTGAAGCGGGCATAACCCTTACACTACCTGATCAATACAACATCATACCTGATGTTTTAAAGCACGTTATTCCAAACAATTTAGGAATGTTATGTGATTTAGGCCCTTTATGGGTTAAAACCAGACTCTGCATCAACTATGTAATTTTCAATGGTAGTTTTGCCATGGATCCCCCTCCAGCATGCCACAGTCCAGGTGTTAGTACCCTTGAAACAACTTTTCCATCACTATTGTGGCCAGAAAGAGTCCTTGTGGGTTGTAAAGTTCGCCTGCCTATTGAAGTCAATGGAGGTTCGCGCGTTCGCCGGTTCGCAAACAATAGCGGAAGTTCGAGTCCGCAGTTCGCGAACTGAAATTTTTAAGTTTGCGACATCACTATATATATATATATATATACACTGTACTGTGCTGTCATGCCATGCCTCCTACAAACTATACATGATATATTGACATTCATTCACAAACAATCATAATGATTGTCTGTGAATGAATGTCAATGTCATGGTTGTAAATGATGCCTGATGAGCCTGTCACATACCTCCCAATATTTCAAAATTTGAAAGAGGG
Source organism: Bombina bombina (assembly GCF_027579735.1). Classification (NCBI taxonomy): domain Eukaryota; kingdom Metazoa; phylum Chordata; class Amphibia; order Anura; family Bombinatoridae; genus Bombina; species Bombina bombina. The sequence continues at coordinate 352,264,913 of NC_069500.1, forward strand.
ACACCCCCGCACTGTTGTCAGCCACGGCACACCTGAGGATCTCTCACGGCACACTGGTTGAAAAGCACTGGTCTAGAAGTTACTTATATTGACTGTGCAGACACAAATAGTAAGGTAGGACTTAACATCAAAGCGTACCGTCCTAAAATGACTTTTTAAAAATACTAGTGGTTCACTATTCAATTCAGGTTGATCATATTGGGAAATCCTACTGTTTGTTTGGATCGGGATAGGTCTTGGTTATAATTCTATAATTGAGGACCCCCCACCTGAATTTGTATTTAACTATCACAATGTTTAAATGCAACAGGAGGAATGGAACTCTTGGTTTCCAGATTCACTAATATATATATATATATCTATCTCTATCTCTATATATATATACACATACAGGGAGAAATGTCAGTGTGATTCACGTGTTATTTTGAAACGTATTACTTCAGTAATGCTCAATTATTATCTGTATTAAATAGCAATGTATACTCAATATGACTGCTGAGAGATACCAAATAACTATGGATAACAAGTATCTCTTTGGAACAGTAATTACAAATTATTAAATTCCCATAAGTCATCAACAAAGTTAACTGTGTAAGCTAAATTGCCACTACATAAGTATTTCAGTAGCCGTTGATATCGTAACTGCAAGTTAAAAGAAACTGGAGAGAGACGATTAGGTCCCTACTCTCCTTAACATGTTTCAAAAAGAGCTTTTTTAAAGGTGGGGCGGCCGGCTCTACTACAGATTTTTATAGGTCGAGTCCAGAACTATGTGAAAGTGTAGGCACTATGTGATTGGTGGGGTATGGTGCCGTTTCTTGATAGGGCCACTATGGAGGCACGGCTGACCAATCATGCTGTGGAGAGTGTGACGTACTTTGCGGTTACCAGGAAACCAGACCGAAACAAGTATACTGCCTTTGAAATTTGGATTCAAAGTGTATCTGCATATTAAGACCCGGACTTGTGATTGCAATAATTTCAGGTTCAATTTGGGACATGGGTATAAGTAATATCATATTATAACTCATGTGCAGTGTGAATAAAGGTTAGTTTGACATGTCCAAATAGATGCTTGATTATAATTGTCCATTCTAGGGTGCACATAGTATACTATTATGCGAATCCAATCCTAAATATCTCGCTTTGACAGGAAGCCTATATGCAGTCCTGCTCGGATATCTATTATGTTCCAAGATACAATAGTACAGTATTGTACTAGGTTGCTATGCAACCCTTGGTAAACGTATCTAATTTGTCTAATATAGAAGTCTAAGCTGATGATAATATTGCAACAGTTATGTTGCACTCGGAGCCAAGTACGTAGTTGGTATATATCTCCACTGTGGAGTAAGAGAGATTAATATATCACTCGCAGGACCCGGGATATTAAAAATGAAGCATAAGTACCAAAAATCCCCTGACTCTTGAAATAAAAAAATGGAAAATACCTGTGTACCAGGGGATATCTGAACAATATGGGGCAAGTGTATAAGTAATTTATGCAAATCCCTGATCATACAAAAAATATGCATGTGCATGATAGGGGTCAATAATAAAATGCCACTAGGTCCACTTTTCGGGTTTTATTATACTGGAAAACATTTTGACTCCCATTTTATTGTCCTCAGTTGTATAGATAGAGTTATAATGTTATTACTATATCACACTGGCACGATAGAATGAATGGGATGGTTTATAAGGGCTGAGCAAGAATATTCTGAGAAATGGTAATAAGTGAGGGGGGATGGTTTAAAAACCTTATTAAACAAGAAGTGACTAAGTACTGGTGAATAATTGTGTTTATACTGCAATAAGAATGGTTGCAAAATAGAAGTGGATTATGCAAGTGTTGCAAGGGGATGGTGGGGGGAAGAAAAATGGGGGCTCTAGTGAGTGAATGAGACGGGGGTGGAAAAAATGAAATTAACAAACACACAAAGTTACATTATGATGGGGTGTGTGCATCCTGGAAAAATAAGGGGCTGATGGCGTGATAAGCCCTAGAAAATAAGTGAAAATAAAGGGGCTGGTGTGTGTGAGATACCATAATGAGAGACAATGGTTCTGAGACTGAAAATCATCGGATCAGGGGAGAGATTCCCTGACCCTATAACAGCTCAAGATTATAAAAAACAATAATAATTATTTTGCTTGTTCAATCCCTTGGGGTCAACACAGTCTAAAAGGTAGATCCACCTGCATTCCGCCCTAAGTAGGGCTTGTTCTAGTTTGCCTCCTCGAATGTCTAGAGATATTTTCTCAATTCCCTGGCATTTTATGTCCTGTGAATTGGACTGGTGGGACTGTAAAATATGGGATGCCACAGAGGTCAATGTTTTGCCCTCTTCTAGATCTTTGCTAGCATTTTTGATGCTGCGAACATGTTCTTGGAGTCTTAGACGTAGTTTTCAGCTCATCATGCCCACATAGATTTTAGGACAGGAACAATACAGTGCATATATCACCTTGGGTGGTACAGCTGATATAGTGTTTAATTCGATGTGTTTTCCCAAATCTGCCTTTGATAATATTAGTTTTCCGGTAACGGCAAAGTACGTCACACTCTCCACAGCATGATTGGTCAGCCGCGCCCCCATAGTGGCACTATCAAGAAACGGCACCATACCCCACCAATCACATAGTGCCTCCACTTTGACGTAGTTCTGGACTCGGCCTATAAAAATCCGTAGTAGAGTTGGCCGCCCCACCTTAGAAAAAGCTCTTTGCAAAACATGTTAGGAGGAGTCTCTCTGGGGTTTCTTTTAACTTGCAGTAACGATATCAACGGCTACAGAAATACTTATGTAGTGGCAATTTAGCTTATACAGTTAACTTTGTTGATGGCTGACAATTGGTGTAGCCGTAGATAGTTTAGTTCAATTGCTCGCAGTCACTATTGGGTTTGTAAACTCTACGTATTGAAATATAGCAATCTGTCTGCCTTATATGTAATAGCAGTTAATCAGTTAACCAGTGGGATCTCTGCTAATGAATATTCAATTCCCTAACCTTATGGGAATTTAATAATTTGTAATTACTGTTCCAAAAAGATACTTGCTATCCATAGTTATGGAGTGCTATATGTAATAGCAGTTAATCAGTTAACAGCAGTTAATCAGTTAGATATATTAGTGAATCTGGAAACCAAGAGTTCCATTCCTCCTGTTGCATTTAAACATTTTGATAGTTAAATACATATTCAGGTGGGGGATCCCCAATTATAGAATTATAACCAAGACCTATCCCGATCCTGATCCACTACACAAACAGTAGGATTTCCCAATATGATCAACCTGAATTGAATAGTGAACCACTAGTATTATTAAAAAGTCATTTTAGGATGGTACGCTTTGATGTTAAGTCCTACCTTACTATTTGTGTCTGCACAGTTAATATTAGTAACACTGGAATCTCATGTAGTCCAGCATTTTGGTTAGTTATTTATGAGAACTTGGGAACTATCTTTAACTACCGGATCTTATTTCCATCTGGAAGTTATAATTAATACAGGAGACTAGCAACAATTGCTTGGGTGGCTTTCGGAATACAGTGACTACCCATAATACTTATTATTTGACTCTCCTAGTAACATTAAGGATACACTAAGATCAAGTGAATGTCATTTTGTCATATATAATGCTAAAACCTTATACGAGCAGCTATTATCTAGACAGTACTTATACTCAATAGATGTCGAGATTTACCTACAGTATTAGATGTCATCTGGATGCTCATAGCAATAATAGGTATCATTATACCCCTGAAAATTGAGAGACCCACTCAGGTTTACCAAATGGCTCAATTACTCCCCATCCTTAAGGGGGACATCAATACCACTGTCCTGATAGAGTCTGCTACCTGAATCTAATCTAGAGATACATTTTGGCACTGTGGTACTTGAGTATGACCCAATGTTACTGCACTATACACAGCTAGATAATTAATGCTGCCTAGATTCATCGCTATTGTGTTTTTAAAATTTCATGGTTATGTTGTTTCTTTTTATTTTTTATAACTAATAAAAGTTAAGTTTTACCTAAATTACTCGAACCGAATATCCACATTCATTTTCTTTCCTCTCTGCTCATTTCTGTGAATTTACCTAAATAGAGGTTTGTTGAGTGCTATATATGTACATTCTTTTCCAGCTATTCACTGGATTTTCTCGTACGCAACTTCTGTCTAGTGTACAGCACCCACCTAATATTACCTGAATAGTTAGCCCCATACTAATGGGAAAACATTATTGATAGTATTAAAAGCAACAACCCCCGTAGTGCCATTGTTGTCCTTTTTTCTTTGCCTATGTTCAATACATGCTGTTGATACAACAGTTTCTATAACGATAGAGCACACAATAATTCATATAGAACAGCATTCCCAAGCAGAAAGGGATTACCATTTACTGACTATTTTTTTTTTTTTTAAATGGCCGATATTATAAGTAAAGACCGAACAGAAAGACCGTCAAAAAGTACCTAGAGAGACCCCAATGTCATCTTTGTCCCTAGAGGCTGCATTAAAAGAAGTACATAGAAATATGCTTAAACAAGAGAAAGTATGGTGGGACCATAAATTTTACGACAAGTATATAGAACAAAACTAATTCCAAGAGGCTTAAGGATTCAGCTGTTCCCAGCCTTTGAATTTGAGAATCATACTTTAACTGATGAATGGGAAACTGCCCTTTCAGAGTGCTCTGTTAAACTTATGAATATTCTTATTAAGCACGATAAAGATAAGTATGAAAAATTAGAAGTGATAATTCAGGAACAGTATACTCAATTAAAAACATTTGAAACCAATGCAGACTTCAAAAAATTATACAAAAATTACCAAAATGAATTGGACCAATATATTAAAGAACTAAGAGATACCAAACAAGGTAAAATGTTTAGAGATATTATTATGACTATAAAGAAAAGAGGGTATATAAATGGAGAAGGAGGAATTTTTATAACAACACCTCCAGATCATATCAGACCAACGCAATTCAAAGTGATGTATCAGACAGTGTTGGGGAGGACAATGATAATATGGACAATAACGTTACTCCACCTATTGCCTAAACCTCTAATTTTGTTCTGCCCTCGAGGAACAAAAGGAAAACTTTTTTAGATTCTGGCACACACGACGAGGCCGAACTTCCAGACGAGGAAAGAAATACAAACAAAAGACGCACTCGGTCGAGGGGTCATTCCAGAGCGTCTCACAGAGTGTCATGATTTACTTTTATTTAACTCATTTAATTTGCTCTCTCTTCACTTCTATTTATTTGTAACACTGCCCCTTTAAGAAATGACAACTTCCAGAAGTTAAAAGAGCCAACGGCTTCACTGTCTAAATGCCTGATATTTGCCTGATGTGCTCATTCTACCTGTTACGCTCAGTCATCCTGACTGCCTTGGATCCTCCCTCAAGTTATCCGGTCAGCTTCTCACCTACTCGCTCACCTCTCAGCTGATTGCAAGGAACTCTAGAACTACATGCGGTGATGTCACACGCCATCTCCACACCGCATTACAGCTGATTCTGTCTACCGAGTCAGACACGCTGCCAGCTCCTGTGATCTCGATACTTTTGCAACAGTTTCTAATTTCAAACAGGTACCTTTACCATATGTATCACTTCATGTTCGATCTGTATTGCAAACTATGCCTACTCCTTTGAAATACTTTAATAACGTTATTACCTATATATATATATATATATATATATATATATATATATATATATATATATATATATATATATATATATATATATATATATATACTGTGTTGACACTTTCTGGCTGTTGTACCAGTTGTACTGCTGCAAGGTATAAAGTGATATTCTCACAGGTGGCAGCCATAGTGCAATATTTTACAACTCATCCAACTATCAAATGCATTGATATTCATATTGAAATTTCACATTACTGTAATAGTGATTTATGTGACTTTTCATCTGACTGTCTACTACAAACCTATTATTTTGTGTCTCAGTAGCTGTGGTTCAAAACAAAAACAAACACTATTAATCTTTAACAGAGCTTGCTCAATCGTCACATAATATCAGGCCCTAATAACAAAATGGACCCAACTGAGATGTCATCACTTATACAAACCTTTAATCAAAGAGTGGATTTGTTATCAGATGGTCTGAATTCGCTTAAAGCGGAAAATGATAGCTTAAAAGCATATATAAAAGACTTTGTGGATATAAAACCACGCATCCAAGAACCTCAAGTCAGTGTTCCTGATCTTTTCTCTGGGGATAGAAAGCTTTTCAGGGATTTTAAAAATTCCTGCTTGCTTTTATTTGCATTAAAGCCCTACCCCTACCCCAATGATAGGGTTAAAGTTATGGCCGCTATCTCCTACCTCAGAGCTGAGCCTAGGGCTTGGGCCAATAGTTTCCTTGAAACAAATGATGACATATTAAATTCCCTGGAATCTTTCTTCTCTGCTTTAGCCCAGCTTTATGATGACCCGTTTAAACAACTAACTGCAGAGAATGCTAGGCGGGCTCTGAAGCAGAGAAGGAGAGATGTTGAGGAATACATAGCTGAGTTCAAGAGGTGGGCTAAGGATACTCAGTGGAACAACTTATCCTTATGAAACCAATTTCGCCTTTGTCTCTCAGAGGCCATTAAGGATGAGTTGTCTTGCACTGAGATTCCCCCCACCCTGGAACAACTTATAGATCTCAGCATATGTATAGACAGAAGGCTACGTGAAAGACAACATGAAAAGTCTGCACATGATACTGTTTACAAAAGACAGATTCCTACTGCTAATTCGCAAACACAGATGAAAACAACTAGTGAACCTATGGAGATTGCCTTCTTAAAGGGACCCCTAAGTAGCCAAGACAAATTAAGACGTTGCACTCAAAATCTATGTTTGTACTGTGCTTCTGACGAACATGTTGTTAAAGATTGCCCCAACCTTCTACGCCAGAACAAGGGTAAGAATCTTACGCCTTATTTTTCTCTGAACTCAGACATTAATGCCAAACACTATTGTAAACTCCCTCTTGTTTTCCAGTGGGAACAGCAGCGCGTAACCGCTCAAGGGATAATTGACTCCGGTGCTTCCACTTCATATATAGATGTTTGTTTCACTAAGAATAATAAAATACCACTAGTAAAAAAATTGATTCCTGTTCCTTTAAGAGGTATTGATGGCAATGTACTCTCCTCTGGGCCAGTGATCTATGAAACCATTCCACTACTAGTTAGCACACTTGACCACCACAGGGAGTACATTACATTCAATATCATTTCTTCTCCTGCATTTCCAATCATACTGGGGTTACAATGGTTGCGGTTACATGACCCTGTTATCTCTTGGTCCTCACTGTCAGTCCAATTTACTTCAAAACACTGTACAACAACTTGTTTCCCATATTTACTCCTACAGCCCATTCCAACTGCATTTGATGTTAATATACCTATATATTACCTTGAATTTTCTGATGTTTTCAGTAAGTCTGAGTCTGAAAACTTGCCTCCTCATCGCAAGTATGACTGCCCGATTGACATCCTCCCAGGTGTAGTCATACCTTGCAGGCATATTTTCCCATTGTCTAAGCCTGAATTAGAACACTTGAAATCTTACCTTGACGAAAATCTAAGGAAGGGTTTCATCCGTCCGTCAACCTCACCAGCAGCTGCTGGAATGTTCTTTGTAAAGAATAAAGACGGAAGCTTGAGACCCATCATAGACTACAGGCAATTAAACAAAGTCACTATTAAAAATCACTACCCCCTACCTCTCATCCCAGAGTTAATTGAGAGGTTACAGGGTTCCAAGATTTTTACTAAGCTGGACTTGAGGGGAGCGTATAATTTGATACGTATGAGGGAAAGAGATGAATGGCTGATGGCGTTCCGTACTCGGTATGGACTTTTCGAGTACACCGTCATGCCATTCGGTCTCTGCAATGCCCCTGCCACCTTTCAATATCTAATTAATGATATTTTTAACGATATCTTAGATACTTTTGTGGTTATATATCTAGACGATATTCTTATCTTTTCTGACAGCCTCTCCCAGCATAAGACCCATGTAAAACAGGTTCTTTCCAGACTTAGGAGTAACTCCTTATATGTAAAAGCTGAAAAATGCATTTTTCATTCAAACAACATCACTTTTTTAGGTTATCAAATATCTGATAAGGGAATACGAATGGATGACGGAAAAATTCAGTCTATACTGAACTGGCAAACTCCCAGTACTAAGAAGCAAGTGCAAAGTTTTTTAGGCTTTGCCAACTTCTATAGGAAGTTCATTAGGAATTTTTCTACGTTAGCCAAACCCCTTACTTGTTTAACTAAAAAAGAAGTTAAGTTTAAATGGTCACCTGAAGCTCAAGAGGCATTCGATTCTTTAAAAAAAAGCTTTACTACTGCTCCTATCTTGCATTTCCTGAATACCGAACAACAGTTCATCCTAGAGGTAGATGCCTCTGATTTTGCCATTGGAGCTATTCTCTCACAAAGGGCTGATTTACAACAACCACTCCATCCGGTGGCTTATTACTCCCACAGTCTAACTATACCAGAAACCCACAACCCCATTGGCGATAAAGAACTCCTGGCTATCAAGGCAGCATTCGAACAATGGTGACATCTGCTAGAAGGGGCTACATTTCTTACAATCGTGTCTACAGATCACAGAAACCTACAATACCTCAAAACAACTAAAAGCTTAAGTGGTCGTCAAGTTCGTTGGAATCTGTTCCTCTCAAGGTTTAATTTCCTAATCACCTACAGACCTGCTCAGAAAAATGGTAAAGCAGATGCCCTTTCTAGACTCCCAATCAAAGTTTCTAACTCTTTAACTGGTCATCCTTTGATTCCAGAAAACAAGTTTTTGCTATTCCTCTCTGACACTCTTCCGTTCCTGAGAAAAGAACAAGAAAAGGATGATACTAAACCAATACAAATGTTGCATAAAAAAGTAACCAAATATACTGTTTCGGGGATAAAATCTATGTACCGCTACCTGTAAGAGAAATGCTCTTACAGTCAGCTCATGATTCTCTCTTTGCCGGACACTCTGGTATTACCAAGACTTTGGACCTGATTCAACGTTCTTACTGGTGGCCTAACATGTCATCAGAGATAGCCGACTATGTCAAAAGCTGCATTTCTACTAAAAGATCCAAAATTGCACCATATGGGTTGTTATTACCCATTGCAACACCTAACAAATCTTGGTAAGAAATTGCTTTAGATTACATTGTGGATCTACCCAAATCCTGTTCTAACACTACCATCCTAGTGGTAGTAGATCTTTTCAGTAAAATGATTCATCTTATTCCTTTTCATAAACTTCCCACTGCCGCAGAGACCATACAACTGTTACTTACTAATGTATTCAAGTTGCATGATTTACCAAAGAAAATACTTACAGACCGTGGAAGCCAATTCATGAGTGCTTTATGGAATGCATTCTGTAAACATTTCTCCATTGACAAAAGACTTTCATCTTCATACCATCCGCAAACGAATGGTCAGACGGAGAGATGCAATCAGTGGGTGGAACAATTCCTTCGTTCATATTGTCATTTGGATCAGCACACCTGGTCGAAACACTTACCCAATGCAGAATTTGTTTTCAACAATACCAAACATTCAACCACCAAGCAAACCCCGTTTTTTACTAACTACGGTTTCCATCCGAGTTTCCAGTTGCTACCTGATTTGGAGCAAAATACACCACTCATAACGGATTTAATAAATTCCATCACAGCCAACTTCTCCATCATACAACAAGCGATTGAAAACGCCAAACAAGTCCAAAAGAAATATTATGACAGAAGACGGACCCCCCACCCTCCTACTCAATTGGAGACCTTGTCTGGTTGTCAACAAAGAATTTACGGTTCCCCACACCATCGAGAAAGTTTTCACCTCTGTTCATTGGACCATTCCCTATTGAGAGGGTGATTAATGTTAACGTTATGCGTTTAACGCTCCCAGGTACATTAAAGATACATCCAACTTTTCATGTGTCACTGCTCAAGCCATATCGCACAGTTAAGGGTGATTCTGCACAAACCACTATACCACCAGTTTCCATAGACCCAAACATAGAGTACGAAGTTGATTCAGTATTGGACTCGAGACGGAGTAGAGGTGTCTTGCAGTATCTTATCCACTGGAAAGGGTACTCGGAAGATCATAACTCTTGGGAGCCTGCCTCTAACATATCTGCACCTCGTTTGTTATCCCAGTTCCATCAGAGGAATCCAGATAGACCTTGTCCTTGAGCCGCGGAACTGCTCCTGGGGGGGGGGGGGGTGTCCTGTCATGATTTACTCTTATTTAACGCATTTCATTTGCTCTCTCTTCACTTCTATTTATTTGTAACACTGCCCCTTTAAGAAATGACAACTTCCAGAAGTTAAAAGAGCCAACGGCTTCACTGTCTAATTGCATGATATTTGCCTGATGTGCTCATTTTACCTGTTACGCTCAGTCATCCTGACTGCCTTGGATCCTCCCTCAAGTTATCCGGTCAGCTCCTCACCTACTCGCTCACCTCTCAGCTGATTGCAAGGAACTCCGGAACTACATGCGGTGATGTCACACGCCATCTCCACACCGCATTACAGCTGATTCTGTCTACTGAGTCAGACACGCTGCCAGCTCCTGTGATCTCGATACTTTTGCAACAGTTTCTAATTTCAAACAGGTACCTTTACCATAGGTATCACTTCATGTTCGCTCTGTATTGCAAACTATGCCTACTCCTTTGAAATACTTTAATAACGTTATTACCTATATATATATATATTCTGTGTTGACACTTTCTGGCTGTTGTACCAGTTGTACTGCTGCAAGGTATAAAGTGATATTCTCACAGGTGGCAGCCATAGTACAATATTGTACAACTCATCCAACAATCAAATGCATTGATATTCATATTGAAATTTCACATTACTTTAATAGTGATTTATGTGACTTTTCATCTGACTGTCTACTACAAACCTATTGTTTTGTGTCTCAGTAGCTGTGGTTCAAAACAAAAACAAACACTATTGATCTTTTACAGAGCTTGCTCAATCGTCACACAGAGGAGGGGGCCGGTCCATGATAAGAACAGCCAGTTCATTCTCTCAGATGAGACTACATCATTAAAAGTCATAAATCTCTACTGCAGTAAGGTTAATTATAGCTAAGTTCTGGAAAACAGAGCCACCGGGTTTCTACCTGGTAGAACAAAAAATAGAACATATGTATAAAATGTCTAAGGCAGCTGCAGATTTGCTCTCTAATATAGATCATTTCATAGTAATTTTGGAACCCTGGATTATGTACTGGGAAGCCAGACAGAGATATCCACAGGGAACATGACGAGAAAATCCTGCTATAAACCAGTGTTGCTGGTACATTCCAAACCCTTAACATATGATAATGCTAGAGACAGAAGGCCCCACTCCCACAAGGGAAAATGTTGATATTTTATATTGTTATTTTATACTTCCTAAAGTTTCCTCAACTGAATGCTTTGTGAATTTCAGATTGTTAACTGAAATAATTTTCTTCTGTACGAGTCACTGAATTTTTTGTAAAGATATGTTCATACGCAAAATGTTCAATTGTAATTTCTAACATATGCTAATAAAAGCAATTTCAACAAAAAAAGTCATAAATCTCTCTAGCCATGAACTTTCCTCTGCACATTTATCTGTGTTATGAAAGGGTTTATCTTATTGTCCTACTGGTAATTTAAACAAATTCGAAGCCATTATCCAATTATATATTCGAAAATTAAGCCTCTAAACGTTTTTTGCCAAAAAAGCGGATCCCACCACCCCAGAGGAAGATACGGCAGCCTTACATGACATAGAAAGTCTAATCAATGAAATCAACCAAGAACCAGTACATTGGAGGAAAAACTTAAAAGCTAAATCTGCATTTGTCCCCAAACACAATAATTCCCCTCAATTGGAAGTATTTAACCAACTAGTCTGTCAAGAAATCTCAAAGATAAAAACCCGGACCACTGTCTAATAATTTAAGTTCGGAAGAGAAATTGGCACTCAAAAAGATACAAAAATGGGATGATGCGATAATTAGGGAGGCAGATAAGGGTGGCAACATTGTCATTTGGCCCAAAAATATGTATATCAAACAGGTCAATAAACAACTAAAGAATAAACAGTGTTATCAAAAATGATTTAATAACCCTAGTGAGACATTTCTTAAAGTGTATAATAAAATTATCAAGGATATATAACAATATATGGGGACAATTAACGCAGATGAGACCAAATTTCTAACAGTCAAAGAGCCCAAAGTTGCCACATTCTACCTTATCCCCAAGATCCATAAAAATATTGACATCCCTTCAGGAAGACCAATTGTGTCGGGCAATGAGTGCCTCTCAGAATGTGCCAGTCAGTATGTTGACCATAGGTTGAGGGAATTTGTAGAAGCCCTACCTTCTTTTGTAAAGGATACAATGGAAGTACTATATTGATTAGATAACATCACCATCAGGAAAGAAACCTGACTGGTAACTGCGGAAGTTAAGGCCCTTTACACATCCATCGCACACGACAGCGGCCTCCGCGCAGTTCAGTTCTTTCTAGAAGAAGGTTCCAAGGAAGAACCTATACATGATATGTTTATTCTCAAACAACTTGAATTTGTACTAAAATACAACTTCTTCACCTTCTCCAATCAATTTTACTTACAGACCCAAGGCACGGCGATGGGCACAGCATGTGCACCCACATATGCCAAACTCTTCCTAGGATGGCGGGAGCGAAAATGTGTAGTCACTGAAACTCTGACTAAGGACACAAACCAGAGACCCCTCTGGATTTGATATATAGATGACATCATGTTTCTATGGGAAGGAACTTTGGAAGAACTGGAGGCATTCCTATCTAAACGTAATGACAATTCATTAAATATTAAATTAACATACAACATGAGCCAATACAAGATAGAATTCCTAGATCTGACGATATTCAAAGATGAAGATGGCAAAATCCACACTGACCTCTTCAGAAAACCCACTGTTAAAAACAGTCTGCTGCACAAAACCAGTGCCTATGCACCTGGCACCACTAAATATCTACCAGTTGGAGAATTTCTCTGTGTGAGAAGAAATTCTAGTGATCTAACGTTATTCAAATAATAAGCCAAAGAATTGTAGAAGAGACTACTAGATAGAGGGTACAGCAGGAGAGGAATTAAAAAAGCCAGATCTAGGGCTCTCAATACTGATCGTATGGATTTACTCAGAAAAAAGACAAACAAAGAGAAAGATGCACAAACCAGACTGATACTAATGTAAAACATTGGGAAATTCTTCTGCTAGATCAAGATCTAAAATCTATTGTAGGGGAATCAGTAAAGATGGGTTACAGAAGAACCCAAAATATTAAGAACATGTCAGCCAGCCACTTTCAAACACGCAAAACCAAGACTGCTATTGTATCATGTGTGTTGTGTTCCAGTTGCAATTATATCAGGAAAACTAATATTATCAAAAACAGATTTGGGAAAACACATCAAATGAAACACTATATCAGCTGTACCACCCAAAGTGTGATATATGCACTGTATTGTTCCTGTCCTAAAATCTATGTGGGCATGATGAGCTGAAAACTACGTCTAAGACTCCAAGAACATGTTTGCAGCATCAAAAATGCTAGCAAAGATCTAGAAGAGGGCAAAACATTGACCTCTGTGGCATCCCATTTTTTACAGTCCCACCAGTCCAATTCACAGGACATAAAATGCCAGGGAATTGAGAAAATATCTCTAGGCATTCGAGGAGGCAAACTAGAACAAGCCCTACTTAGGGCGGAATGCAGGTGGATCTACCTTTTAGACTGTGTTGACCCCAAGGGATTGAACAAGCAAAATAATTATTATTGTTTTTTATAATCTTGAGCTGTTATATGGTCAGGGAGTCTCTCCCCTGGTCCGATGATTTTCAGTTTTAGAACCATTGTCTCTCATTATGGTATCTCACACACACCAGCCCCTTTATTTTTTCTTCCCCCCACCATCCCCTTGCAACACTTGCATAATCCACTTCTATTTTGCAACCATTCTTATTGCAGTGTGATATAGTAATAACATTATAACTCTATCTATACAACTGAGGACAATAAAATGGGAGCCAAAATGTTTTCCAGTATAATAAAACTGTGGCAGTTTACTATTGACCCCTATAATGCACATGCATATTTTTTGTATGATCAGGGATAAGCATAAATTACTTATACACTTGCCCCATATTGTTCAGATATCCCCTGGTACACAGGTATTTTCCATTTTTTTATTTCAAGAGTCAGGGGATTTTTGGTACTTATGCTTCATTTTTAATATCCCGGGTCCTGCGAGTGATATATTAATCTCTCTTACTCCACAGTGGAGATATATACCAACTACGTACTTGGCTCCGAGTGCAACATAATTGTTGCAATATTATCATCAGCTTAGACTTCTATATTAGACAAATTAGATACGTTTACCAAGGGTTGCATAGCAACCTAGTACAATACTGTACTATTGTATCTCGGAACATAAGAAATATCCGAGCAGGACTGCATATAGGCTTCCTGTCAAACCGAGATACTTAGGATTGGATTTGCATAACAGTATACTATGTGCACCCTAGAATGGACAATTATAATCAAGTTTCTATTTGGACATGTCACACTAACCTTTATTGACACTGCGCATGAGTTATAATATGAAATTACTTATACACATGTCCCAAATTGAACCTGAAATTATTGCAATCACAAGTCCGGGTCTTAATATACAGATACACTTTGAATCCATTATGATCATATTTTTGGCTCACGGTATCACATCTCAAAGGCAGTATACTTTTTTCGGTCTGGTTTCCTGGTAACCGCAAAGTATGTCACACTCTCCACAGCATGATTGGTCAGCCGCGCCCCCATAGTGGCCCTATCAAGAAACGGCACCATACCCCACCAATCACATAGTGCATACACTTTGACGTGGTTCTGGACTCGGCCTATAAAAATCCGTAGTAGAGCCGGGCGCCCCACCTTTGAAAAAGCTCTTTGTGAAACATGTTAGGGGGAGTAGGAACCTAATCGTTTCTTTCCGGTTTCTTTTAACTTACAATAACGATATCAACGGCTACTGAAATACTTATGTAGTGGCAATTTAGCTTATACAGTTAACTTTGTTGATTGCTGACAATTGGTGTTGCCGTAGATATTTTAGTTAAATTGTGCTGTCACTATTGGGTTTGTAGCCTCTACGTATTGAAATATAGCAATCTGTCTGCCTTATATGTAATAGCAGTTAATCAGTTAACCAGTGGGATCTCCGCTAATGAATATTCAATGCCCTAACCTCATGGGAATTTAATAATTTGTAATTACTGTTCCAAAGAGATACTTGCTATCCATAGTTATGAAGTGCTATATTTAATACCAGTTAATCAGTTAACCAGTGGTATCTCCGCTAATGAATATTTAATGCCTTAACCTTATGGGAATTTAATCATTTGTAATTACTGTTCCAAAGAGATACTTGTTATCCATAGTTATTTGGTATCTCTCAGCAGTCATATTGAGTATACATTGCTATTTAATACAGATAATAATTGAGCATTACTGAAGCAATACGTTTCAAAATAACACGTGAATCACACTGACATTTCTCCATATATATATATATATATATATATATATATATATATATATATATATATATATATATATATATAGATATAGATAGATATATATATATATATTAGTGAATCTGGAAACCAAGAGTTACATTCTTCCTGTTGCATTTAAACATTGTGATAGGTAAATACATATTCAGGTATGGGGTCCCCAATTATAGAATTATAATCAAGACCTATCCCGATCCTGATCTACTACACAAACAGTTCGATTTCCCAATATGATCAACCTGAATTGAATAGTGAACCACTAGTATTATTAAAAAGTCATTTTAGGGGGGGGCGTGTCCTAACTCCAGCTATGAGGAGTCGCAAAATGGAGAAGCTCTCTCTATAATTCCAGAAAATATTGCTCATCTCTGCTCTAAATAGCCATAACTATACATAACCTCTGAAATCAAAAGGGCAGTAATTGAGGATCTTTTTAATACCAAATACAGCCCTGTTTACATCGGCTGAAAGGAACAACTTGTGTCTCTAGAGAGCGACGACCGTGGCTTCATATTTCACTCACACTCAGTCACCCCCCCCGGCCTGCTAGCAGCCGGGTAAAGCAGATCCTACGCTAGTGAAAATTGTGTCACTCACTACTGTACCCTGATATGGAGAGGGGTATAAATAGGCAGATGCAGGCGATCCTGGAGGAGCTGGAATTAAGGATGCTCCGCAACTTTGAGGAACTACATCGCACCTTACATGCTGCCATGGGGAAGGTAGCGTACGAGCCAGCTGACCAACCTGAAGAGACGGATATCGCTACCCAGCAGGAAGCATATAACCTGAGTAAGCAGCACATATCGCTAAAGCCCACATGCGAGCCCAAACCTGGCTTTGAAATGAAGGAGCAAGTATCCCAACGGGTGGACATCTCTGCACGAGAGTACACTGAGTACCGGAGTGAAGCCAGCCAGCCCTCACCTACCCAAACCAACAACTACCCACGGAGTAATAGTAGCTGGGGGAAACCGGAGAGCACCCGGCTGGCAAACATCACTGAGGCCATCTATAATATCGGAGCAGCTCTTTGCACTCAAGTCTTCCAGACGGAACAGGCCACTGATCCCTCCCTCACTGACTCCTGGACTGATCCGATTGACTTATCGGGTACTTACACCGCTTCAGGGGAGAAACTGGGTAACAGACAGCGATCCAACAGAGTAAAGTGGCTGAAACTATGGTCACCTAATACAGCGGCTGACTCTATCATTAGCGGCTGGCAGGACACAGACAGACCACCTAAGAGAGGCATGGGTTAATTAACCATATGAACTTTCCCTAAACAAAGAAGTTGACATTCCGGTTTTATTTTGGGGTCCCTTTTCTTTATTCTTGCCCCTTGCCTTTCTATTATTACCTTCGCTAGTTTATGCCTATATGTTCTCGGGCCTTCCCTACCTTTGAGGCCTTATATATAGATATACTTTTGTGACATTGTTCTATTATGCCTGTTGTATTTAGTTTATTACCCACGTGGACGATCTCCAGTTAAACTCTGGCAAAATCCCTCACATAGTCATAACTCAACTTGTTTTTGGGGTGTGATTATTCCATGTTATAAGTGCTTATACTGACTAATTAAGTTCTTTACCAATGCCTGCACTGTTTGAATACCCTGTCTTATGTCTATGTTGAAAACTATATTATAGCTATAACCTACTCTGCTCAACACATATATATTTTAATTACCACATCTATCGGCCTTCTCTCTGCCCATCCCATCCTCTATTGGAAATATGTACTATAAATATTCCTTCCCTCCCACCCTCCTATAATATCATATCAATATTTTAATCGCCCTATACTGCCCCCACTGGATAATTATTCTCAGTACCCCTCCCATATTATATATTATAGTATATTCACTAGCCCAATTAGAAATCACATCACTTCAACTACCCCCCCCCCTTTTTTCACTTATATACGAGTGGCTCTGGACCACTGACCCTCCTTTCCCCATCACCCCTTAAAAGAAAAAGAGGTTCCACTTACAACCGCGGGGTTCATCTCTAACTATATCAGCTACTATTTTGATTCATATATGCACATAAGTCTGTGAAATACGTTGATTATCATAGTGTACCATGGTAACTGAGATACTTAGGATAATCTACAAAAGGTTATACAGACTGCGCAAAGGTTAGGGTATATATGCTTTAAGATTTAAGGGGATATTTCTCCTAAATCCCCAGGGGAAAGGACGACAGAGAACAATTAAAATCTAAAGCGCCAGTACAGGCAAAATATACCCAAGAAAAAGAGAGCATGCAATTTAGTGTTTAAATAAAAAAATAATTTATTCTTCAACAAATGTCACAAAAAGAACCTTAAAAAAAAAAAATAAAAAAAAAAATTCTTCAACAAATGTCACAAAAAGAACCTAAAAAAAAAAAAAAAATATGTATAACATGAGATGAAAATCTCCTAGGTATAAATTAAACCTTATACAAGAATTCAGACAATAAAATATGTGAATGGCCAATCTCTATTAAAATGTGAGTAATCTATAAAAGCATTTACACAAGGAAAATTACACATATATTGTAGGTTACTAATGTAAGCAACTAGAACTGTATGTATCAGAATATCAAGCAATTTGTAACACAATATCTATCATCAAATTATCTACTGATAACCTAAGAGTATATGCGCTAAGTGCATAAACCAAATAGCTTCCGTTAAATATGGCTAAGTCGGCATATCAGTAAAATGTCCACAAAGGTGCAGATGAATATGAGTGATTTACTGGTATCCGTGATTCCTTTAGTGTAGCACAGTGTTTTTTAGTGCTCAAATGGATCCACTAGAAACTACAGGTACCTGTTTAAGTGATCCTTTTAAGTTCAGCTCTTAGAATGGAATGAGCTGTCTTCTTTGTCCGATGTCACCTTTTAGAAGAAAATGCCTCCAAAATAAGACAAGCAGTGTAACTGTTTTTGCTGATCTTGAAGCCGCGCTGTAAACCCCAGCTACAAACACTTCTGTCTCTTGCTCAGTTATCACCTATACCGGTTAGGGCACTGATTAGCTTAGTATTATGGGAGTGTCTGGTTTGAGCTGTGGGGTGCCGGCTCTACAGCTGATCCTTTCTTTTCTTCCTCTTGATGCACACTAGGAGATCCGCAACGCGTTTCCGCTGAAATTACTTCAGCCTTTGTCAAGCTCAAACCAGACACTCCCATAATACTAAGCTAATCAGTGCCCTAACCGGTATAGGTGATAACTGAGCAAGAGACAGAAGTGTTTGTAGCTGGGGTTTACAGCGCGGCTTCAAGATCAGCAAAAACAGTTACACTGCTTGTCTTATTTTGGAGGCATTTTCTTCTAAAAGGTGACATCGGACAAAGAAGACAGCTCATTCCATTCTAAGAGCTGAACTTAAAAGGATCACTTAAACAGGTACCTGTAGTTTCTAGTGGATCCATTTGAGCACTAAAAAACACTGTGCTACACTAAAGGAATCACGGATACCAGTAAATCACTCATATTCATCTGCACCTTTGTGGACATTTTACTGATATGCCGACTTAGCCATATTTAACGGAAGCTATTTGGTTTATGCACTTAGCGCATATACTCTTAGATTATCAGTAGATAATTTGATGATAGATATTGTGTTACAAATTGCTTGATATTCTGATACATACAGTTCTAGTTGCTTACATTAGTAACCTACAATATATGTGTAATTTTCCTTGTGTAAATGCTCTTATAGATTACTCACATTTTAATAGAGATTGGCCATTCACATATTTTATTGTCTG
This sequence comes from Bombina bombina, assembly GCF_027579735.1. Lineage (NCBI taxonomy): Eukaryota > Metazoa > Chordata > Amphibia > Anura > Bombinatoridae > Bombina > Bombina bombina. The sequence continues at coordinate 352,284,369 of NC_069500.1, forward strand.
AATTCTTGTATAAGGTTTAATTTATACCTAGGAGATTTTCATCTCATGTTATACATATTTTTTTTTTTTTTTTTTTTTTTTTTTTTTTTTTTTTAAGGTTCTTTTTGTGACATTTGTTGAAGAATTTTTTTTTATTTTTTTTTTTAAGGTTCTTTTTGTGACATTTGTTGAAGAATAAATTATTTTTTTATTTAAACACTAAATTGCATGCTCTCTTTTTCTTGGGTATATTTTGCCTGTACTGGCGCTTTAGATTTTAACTGAGATACTTAACCACTTAGCCTCTGAATCTGTCCCCTCTGTGGGGTCCCAAATAACAGACATAACTGACTATACTGTTTATATTTTACCGCTTGTTGGTGCATATAACCAAGTTGTAACCCTGCTGTGTTTTTCTATTTTGTTTCCTATTGTTTCTTGAAACCTCAATAAAAATATAATTTATAAAAAATAAAAAAAATAAAAAAAAAGTCATTTTAGGACGGTACGCTTTGATTTTAAGTCCTACCTTACTATCTGTGTCTGCACAGTTAATATTAGTAACACTGGAATCTCATGTAGTCCAGCATTTTGGTTAGTTTTTTATGAGAACTTGGGAACTATCTTTAACTACCGGATCTTATTTCCGTCTGGAAGTTATAATTAATACAGGAGACTAACAACAATTGCTTGGATGGCTTTCTGAATACAGTGACTACCCATAATACTTATTATTTGACTCTCCTAGTAACATTAAAGGGACACTGAACCCAATTTTTTTTCTTTCGTGATTCAGATAGAGCATGCAATTTTAAGCAACTTTTTAATTTACTCCTATTATCAATTTTTATTTGTTCTGCTACTATCTTTATTTGAAAATGAAGGCATCTAAGCTTTTTTTGTGGTTCAGAACTTTGGACAGTGCTTTTTTATTGGTGGATGAATGTATCCACCAATCCGCAAGAACAACCCCGGTTGTTCATCAAAAATGGGCCGGCATCTAAACTTACATTCTTGCATTTCAAATAAAGATACCAAGAGAATGAAGAAAAATTGTTAATAGGAGTAAATTAGAAAGTTGCTTAAAATTGCATGCTCTGAGGAAGAGGAGGAGCCTGTGCATAGACTGCACCTTGCACCTGTGCAGGTATCTCTCCCATGCAGATACACCTTGGCGGTAATTCGTGCCTGGAACCCTCATGCTGGAGGGATTTACTGCAGCTGGCTTAAGCCATCAGTCCAGCTATCCTCCATAGCGTATACACTGATCATACGCTTTTGACAGAACTTTACCGGAGAATTCAATATTGTTCCTGTTCAGCACACTCTTCAATCGCACTAAAAGTGTGGACAATACCAAAACTCATCCTCCCTTCTACCGGGCTGGAGCAAAAAGACATACAAGCAATAAGGAGCTACTGACTTTATCCGAGAAGCCTGAGCAGTCTGTTATTTCTTTTTGGGCAGAAGACAGACGACTACCCCCTGCAGAACTTACCGATTCCTGATCAAGAGCCAGCGCTGCAGTTGCCGCCTCCACCCACCTATGATGCGCGTGGAGAGCTGATAGAGCCCCCCTCCTGGTTTGGGGGATCACGGAACCGGCCTCTCACTTCCCGCCGGAACTACGCGGATGAATTCAGCAGGCGGATGAGCACCGGAGCCAGGTGAACCAACTGGGATATCCTTCACAGAGCGATTCCCGCGGCTGTGGAACGACATTTGCAGATCATTTGCAGGCGGTGTCTGGAGACAAGAACCCAGGAGCCTGAAAGACGGTGCTCTGAATCATCCTGGCTAAGATCCTGCAGCAACCTCAGTCTGAATACAAGCAGGGGTAAGAAGACATAAACTGCTCTGTTTATGCTCATATCACTAGCTCAGGCTCTCTCTTTAAAAATAATATAACGCTCCTTTTATTAGGATTGTATTATAATTGGGACTTTGCGGACTCAGTTCTCCTCTGCATACTGGAACCTCCTTGCATTTATTTTCTTTTCTCTTTTTTTACTTTTGCCCGGTGGCTGTATCAAGGGTTAACCACAGGCGGTCCCTGACTGGAAAATTTGTACTCGGAAACTGATTTTTCTTTCTGTTCCCCTATATATATCATTGCACAAAGAACTGCTGGAATTAATGAAGGGGACTTATATTGATGGTGTACAAAGTATGGGCCAACCTTGAGCTAAAATAACTGTTACCATAATTTACTCATCTGACACAAAGAAGTAACTGATTTATGTATTCCCTTATTTAGGGCCTATTAACCCAAAAGCTAAACATAGACCTAGATGCTAAGTGTGTCTTAGGTTTTGCTATATTCTGAAATGTGATAGCCCAGTGTCTGAGTAGAAAAGAAAGGGAAAAAGGAAGGGGGAAGGAGAGGAGGGGAAGGGAGAAAAAGGAGAACAAAAATTACAACCTATAATCTATAATAACACTGATACCACCCTAAAAGTACACCATTGTTAGATCTTAAATTTTAATTAAGGGCTGCTACAGTGTTTTGAAATAACTAAACTCTGGCATTTTTTGTTTAGGCACTTGTTCCCCAGTTATCTACCTGAAATCTGTTGTAAGTTAACTTTTCATTAAGAGGGTGTATCTGTGCTCCTATGCTTTTGCTGTTAGTCTAGAAGGTACTAAAATAGTTCTATACCTGTTCTGTTATGACCACCGCATCCAACCTAAAGTGGATTTATAAATACACCCTATCTATATGAAAATTGTTAAGAAGTTAGCTATAACATAGTAAGGGGTGAGTTGGAATCTATACTTTAGAATTGGTTGTAACTCAAAAAAAAAAATTTTCTCTCTCAAAAGGGTGTTTCTGTGTCCCTTTATATTATTGCTAGTTGGGAAAACATTGGAGTATCTTTTTCACCTGTTTTGATATATCTACTACATTTGACTTAGAGTGGATCTGTAGGTGTATCCTGTTATTAATTGTCTATCTAGTTAAGTACTGCCTACACAGGGATTTATCTTGGTTTGATTTTTATATGGAAACTGCTAAAAACTTAGTCACAACATAAGCAAGGGCTTAGCTGAAATCTATATTTTAGATAAACCCCTTATTAAAGTAAAATTTCTTGGGCCCTCTGGCTGGCGTGGGGACCCTCTTACACAGGAATTTACACGCATCACCCCACTAAACTGAGGATTTTCCTCCTCCTTTCTTTCTCTGTTTTTTTTTTTTTTCTCCCTCATCCCCTCCCCTCACTTCCTCCTCCCCTCCTATTCGCACATTCACACCCCTCTCACTCTCACTTCCCCACTCCCCTCCCTCACGAAATTCACTGAGCACTTACTTTTTTTTTCCCTTTTGTATACGGCACAAGTGGATCACTACTTAAACTAATTGCACAGTATATGGATAAATTTCTTCACAGTCACTCCCGGACTCCCCTGCCAGTCATGGCAGCAAAATCAAGAGAGAAAAGGAATAAAAATACTATAGAGACAGCTGTCGAGACACAGCTAACCCCTGTTAATATCCCTTTTACTAATGAAACTTTTAACATGCAGACCCTAGTTTCAAACATTGCGGAAGCATTAAATCCTAAATTTGATGCCCTTAGGGCAGAGATTAAACAAGAGATCTCATTGCTGTCCCAAGAATTGAGACATTTCACTAGCAGAATTAACGAAGTGGAACAAAGGGTGTCCGATCTTGAGGACCTTACTATTACACATAGTGTAAGCATAGATTCCACTACAGCTACTTTGTCCAAAATGCAAAGCAAAATTGAAGATATAGAAAACAGATCCAGGAGAAATAATATTCGCATTATTGGGCTACCTGAAGCAAAACAACCTGAGAACCTAAATTCATTCATCTCAGACACCCTAGTACAGTTACTTAAAATTCCCTCTAGTAATCCCCAAATAGTGGTAGAAAGGGTACATAGAATAGGGAAGCAACAGGTTGACAACAGAGGTAATACTAGACCCAGGCCAGTAATAGCCAAATTACTTAACTTTAACGACAAGAATCAGCCCATAATGTTTAAAGAGAGCAAGATTCTCCTATTCCAGGATTATTCAGTAGAAACATCACTTAAGAGGAGAAATCTAGCTCCAATCTGCTCTAAATTTATCCAGCAGGGTTATCAGGCTTTGATTAATTACCCTGCTAAACTTAAGGTTTTTGTTAAGGGAGAAGTTTTTATGTTTGAAAATGCGCAAGATGCAGAAAATCTTTTGAGTCAGTTAAATGCCAGTGAGTGAACTGAGTGGGTACTAAAGATACATGGCACCTGCCTGCCAATATAATTTTTTTTTTTTTTTAGCAAAGAATAGAAAGGAAAATTGTTGAGAATAATAATGTCTTGGATAAGGAAGGGGAACGTTGTTCCCCTTTTTTCTTCCCCTTTTTTTTTTCTTTTCTGGTTTATTTATCCCCTCCCCCTTGCCTCCCACACCAATCTCATGTACCTACCCATTGAAATAAATGGTCAATTTTAAAACAGTATCCTGGAATGTAGGAGGTATTACCACCCCTATAAAGAGGAAATTAATTGTTACCCAATTAAGGAAACAGAACACGGATATAGCTTTCCTCCAGGAAACACATCTCAATCTAGAGGAAGTATCGAAATTAAAGACATCATGGGTTAAGGAGATATTTGCCTCGCCGGGACAGGAGAGAAAGAGAGGGGTAGCCATTTTAGTGGGGAAAAGGATTAATGTAGAAACACTCTATGCCGGGGTGGATCCGGAGGGGAGATCAGTAATTTTAAAAATAAAGATTAACAATCGTGTGTTCACACTGTGTAACGTTTATGCGCCTAATATTCTTGACCCAGAATTTTGGAACCAATTGCAGACTGAGATACTCTCTAAAATGGAAGGTAACCTTATTCTTGCAGGTGACTTTAACATGGCCCCTCAGTGCCCACTTGACAGATTGAGACAAAATACAAAACAAAAAAAGCATAAAAAAGATAATTTGGAAGCTAAACTACTCACGAAGCTAATGCAAAACCTGGGCATTAGGGACATATGGAGGATGCAAAATCCTGATGTTAGAGAGTATACCTGCTTATCTAAAGCTCATAAAACATTATCAAGAATTGATTTTTTTCTTATTGACGAAAGATTGTGCACATATGAGATAAAAACAAAAATACTTCCTATATGTCTGTCTGATCATGGGCCGATCATCTTAGACCTCCAGGATAAGCAGCCTAAATTTAAGTCAAATGATTTTTTTTTCCTTCCTACTTAGCCTCTGACATGAAATTTAAGAACTGGCTTAGAGTTAAGTTCAATGAGTATGCTTTCTGTAATTCAGAATACAGAGACCGTCCTGCCATATTCTGGGAGGCAGCGAAGGCTGTGTTGAGAGGCGAAATCATAGCTTATCTGGCTTTATTAAACAGGAAAATGCAACAAAGAGAAAAGGAACTAACAAATGCAATAACAAATGCCTATAATCGATTCCTCCTTGACCAAAATTCAGCCAACTGGGATAAATATATTAGTGCAAAAAGCAACAAAGATGATCTCTTACTGTATAGAGAAACCCAAAAAGAATTAAAATTACAATCTAAATTATACAAATTTGGTAATAAATCGGGGAAATTATTAGCTAAATTGGTTAAAAGTGAAAAAAAAACCTTGTTAATTGAGAAACTAGTTGTAGGGGAGACTGAAATATTCAAACATGAGGAGATAGCGGAAGAATTGAAAAAATATTATCAAGAATTATATTCTGCTAGACCCTCCGATTCAGCTCAAGCGGAAGATTTCTGGAGTAAAATTCCAGTTCCTAAAATTTCTAATGATATATCTGAAACTCTTAACGCTCAAATTACAGAGGAAGAAATTAAGAAAACTATCGCTGATCTTGCTCTTAAAAAAACCTCCGGGCCGGATGGGCTGCCCAATGAATTTTTTAAAATTCTATCCTCAGATATATCAGTACATCTCTGTAAATTATATAACTCCATGTATATAGATGGAGAAGAGATGACGAAATCTTTTTCATCCTCCTACACAACTTTAATACTCAAAAGCGGGAAGGATCCAACTTTAAGGGAGTCATATAGGCCAATCGCTTTATTAAATTCCGATTACAAGATTTTCACATCAATTCTTGCCCAAAGGCTACAAAAAATATTAGGTGATATCATTCATAAAGACCAAGCCGGATTCTTAAACTCCCGAAACTCCTCAGCAAAAATTAGAGAAATACTGGTAACAGCAGAATACTTCTTCTATAGGGGGGAGGAGGGGAGGAGGGGGGTCAGGGCCCCGCCAGATTTAGCGGTTATTTCAGTCGATGCTGAGAAGGCCTTTGACTCTGTTCAATATGATTATCTTTTTTCTTCTTTAGAAAAGTTTGGGTTCACAGGAGGGTTTCCTGACTTTATTAAAAATCTATACAATCAGCCTCATACGAGTCTAATTGTAAATAATCTACTCTCCCCCCAAATTGTACTGGGCAGAGGAACTCGTCAGGGATGCCCCCTCTCCCCTCTCCTCTTCAACCTCTGTATTGAACCCTTGGCAACTGCGATTAGGCAACAACTTGAAGGCATTAAAATAGGGGATTATGAAATAAAATTGGCTTTATATGCAGACGATATCCTTATATATCTATCAAATAGTAAAGTTAACCTCCCTAAACTTTTACAAATCATAGGCCAATTTGGCTCCTTTTCAGGCTACAAAGTAAACACTACCAAGTCAGAATTATTTTGGCTTAGGAAAAATAACTCTTCCCCCAGTAATGTTCCTTTTCATCTAGTTAAAGATTCATTTAAATACTTAGGTATCAATATCCCAAGTGAACCAAAAGATCTATATAAGCTTAACATTTTACCAGTTATCTCAACTTTCAGAGAAAAGCTTAGAAACTGGGAGAGTCTGCCACTTTCTATCTCTGGACGGATAGCATTATTTAAAATGGTTCTTTTCCCTAAATTGCTATATGTCCTACAGAATACAGCAATAATGCTCCTGGAAAGAGATATACGATTAATAAATAGCATGCTCAGAAGATTTATCTGGCAAAAAGTTAGACCCAGGATCTCTTTAAATAAACTGTCATCCTCAAAAATTTATGGAGGCTTTGCCCTGCCAGACATAAGGTTGTATAACTTGGCTTTCTAGCGTGAATCGTAGCTGATTGGACTTTCTCCAAGGATTATGTGTTGAATAATAATCTTGAAGAGAAAATATGCTATCCATATTTACCAACAGCCTTGCTACACTGTGAACCTAAAGATTACCCAGCGAATATTAGATCACTTAAAATGTTTCTCAACCCCTTGAGGGCCTGGAGAAGAATCGGAAAGCTCATAGATATAAACTGGCAGGTATCACAATATCTACCTCTAATAGGCAACCCTAAATTTCAGGCAGGCTTAGATTCATCTGTGATCAAAAATTGGCACACATCAGGATTGGACAAATTTATATATTTTGTGGATCAAGAGAGAAAATGCATTAAATTGTTTGATGAACTTAAAAATAATTTTAACCTCTCCAACAAGGAGTTCTTCGCATACTTACAGACAAGGCATTATATTACAGACTTGATGCGAATAACTAAATGGCGTTGGGACTTAGGTAGTTTAGAGGACTGGTTCATATTGGTCAAGAATGGGCTGATGTCTATCACCCCATGCTACCACTTATTGGGAGATGGCAAAGGGAAACACCTTCTCGAAAAATTAGCGCAGGCCTGGAATCTAGATTTGGCGCAGGACTATATCGATAGTCAATTCATAAAAAACTCCATTCGCAGAGTGTCTCAGGCTACAATTTCTGCCACCTGGAGGGAGGCTCATCTAAAACTTATACATAGATATTATTATACCCCTGAAAAAGCATTCAAGCTTAAGAATTCAAACTTTGACAAATGTCCTAAATGCTCTAAGATGGCTGCAGATATGAAACATATGATTTGGGACTGTCCACTGATCAGACAGTGTTTGTTTAAAATGGAATTCTGGGCAAAGACATCACTTAAAATCTCTCCTCTGTATCTCTCTCTAACCCAGGTTATATTCTGCTTAAATAACCAAGAAGAGTATAGGTCTAATGGGAATTTAATTATTTCTATTATCTTAGCAGTCAGATACTTAATCTTTAAAAAGTGGAAGTCAAGAAATTTACCAACACTATCAGAAATTAAGAACTTTCTTAAAAAACAATGGCCTAGATTTGGAGTTCGGCGGTAGCCGTCAAAACCAGCGTTAGAGGCTCCTAACGCTGGTTTTGGCCGCCCGCTGGTATTTGGAGTCAGTGATTAAAGGGTCTAACGCTCACTTTTCAGCCGCAACTTTTCTATACCGCAGATCCCCCTACGCCATTTGCGTAGCCTATCTTTTCAATGGGATCTTTCTAACGCTGGTATTTAGAGTCGTTTCTGAAGTGAGCGTTAGAGCTCTAATGACAAGATTCCAGCCGCCTGAAAATAGCAGGAGTTAAGAGCTTTCTGGCTAACGCCGGTTCATAAAGCTCTTAACTACTGTACCCTAAAGTACACTAACACCCATAAACTACCTATGTACCCCTAAACCGAGGTCCCCCCACATCGCCGCCACTCGATTTAAATTTTTAACCCCTAATCTGCCGACCGCCACCTACGTTATACTTATGTACCTAATCTGCTGCCCCTAACCCCGCCGACCTCTATATTATATTTATTAACCCCTAACCTGCCCCCCACAACGTCGCCGCCAGCTACTTAAAATAATTAACCCCTAATCTTCCGACCGCAAATCGCCGCCACCTACGTTATCCCTATGTACCCCTAATCTGCTGCCCCTAACATCGCCGACCCCTATATTATATTTATTAACCCCTAATCTGCCCCCCTCAACGTCGCCGACACCTGCCTACACTTATTAACCCCTAATCTGCCGAGCGGACCTGAGCGCTACTATAATAAAGTTATGAACCCCTAACCCGCCTCACTAACCCTATCATAAATAGTATTAACCCCTAATCTGCCCTCCCTAACATTGCCGACACCTAACTTCAATTATTAACCCCTAATCTGCCGACCGGAGCTCATCGCTACTATAATAAATGTATTAACCCCTAAAGCTAAGTCTAACCCTAACACTAACACCCCCCTAAGTTAAATATCAGCCAATAGAATGCGATCAGCCAATAGAATGCGAGCTCAATCTGATTGGCTGATTGGATCGGCCAATCGGATTGAACTAGATTCTGATTGGCTGATTCCATCAGCCAATCAGAAAATTCCTACCTTAATTCCGATTGGCTGATAGAATCCTATCAGCCAATCGGAATTCGAGGGACGCCATCTTGGATGACGTCCCTTAAAGGAACAGTCATTCGTCGTTCAGTCGTCGGTCCGGATGGATGTTCCGCGCTGGAGGTCTTCAGGATCCTGCCGCTTCGCTCCGGATGGAAGACCATAGAAGATGCCGCCTGGATGATGACTTCAATCGGATGGAAGATCCTCTTCTGCCCCGTTTGGATGAAGACTTTGACCGGATCATGGACCTCTTCAGCCCCCGCTTGGGCTTGGATCAGGACATCGGAGGAGCTCTTCAGGACGGATCGGTGAACCTGGTATGGTGAAGACAAGGTAGGAAGATCTTCAGGGGCTTAGTGTTAGGTTTATTTAAGGGGGGTTTGGGTTAGATTAGGGGTATGTGGGTGGTGGGTTGTAATGTTGGGGGGGGGGGTATTGTATTTATTCTTTTACAGGCAAAAGAGCTGAAATTCTTGGGGCATGCCCCGCAAAGGGCCCTGTTCAGGGCTGGTAAGGTAAAAGAGCTTGTAACTTTTTTAATTTAGAATAGGGTAGGGAATTTTTTATTTTGGGGGGCTTTGTTATTTTATTAGGGGGCTTAGAGTAGGTGTAATTAGTTTAAAATTGTTGTAATATTTTTATTATGTTTGTAAATATTTTTTTATTTTCTGTAACTTAGTTCTTTTTTATTTTTTGTACTTTAGCTAGTTTATTTAATTGTATTTATTTGTAGGAATTGTGTTTAATTAATTTATTGATAGTGTAGTGTTAGGTTAATTGTAGGTAATTGTAGGTAGTTTATTTAATTATTTTATTGATAGTCTAGTGTTAGGTTTAATTATATCTTAGGTTAGGATTTATTTTACAGGTAAATTTGTTATTATTTTAACTAGGTAACTATTAACTAGTTCTTAACTATTTAATAGCTATTGTACCTGGTTAAAATAATTACCAAGTTGCCTGTAAAATAAATATAAATCCTAAAATAGCTATAATATAATTATAATTTATATTGTAGCTATATTAGGATTTATTTTACAGGTAAGTATTTAGCTTTAAATAGGAATCATTTATTTAATAAGAGTTAATTTATTTCGTTAGATAAAAATTATATTTAACTTAGGGGGGTGTTAGTGTTAGGGTTAGACTTAGCTTTAGGGGTTAATACATTTATTATAGTAGCGATGAGCTCCGGTCGGCAGATTAGGGGTTAATAATTGAAGTTAGGTGTCGGCGATGTTAGGGAGGGCAGATTAGGGGTTAATACTATTTATGATAGGGTTAGTGAGGCGGGTTAGGGGTTCATAACTTTATTATAGTAGCGCTCAGGTCCGCTCGGCAGATTAGGGGTTAATAAGTGTAGGCAGGTGGAGGCGACATTGTGGGGGGCAGATTAGGGGTTAATAAATATAATATAGGGGTCGGCGATGTTAGGGCAGCAGATTAGGGGTACATAGGGATAACGTAGGTGGCGGCGGTTTACGGAGCGGCAGATTAGGGGTTAAAAAAAATATGCAGGGGTCAGCGATAGCGGGGGCGGCAGATTAGGGGTTAATAAGTGTAAGGGTAGGGGTGTTTAGACTCGGGGTACATGTTAGAGTGTTAGGTGCAGACGTAGGAAGTGTTCCCCCATAGGAAACAATGGGGCTGCGTTAGGAGCTGAACGCTGCTTTTTTGCAGGTGTTAGGTTTTTTTTCAGCTCAAACAGTCCCATTGTTTCCTATGGGAGAATCGTGCACGAGCACGTTTTGGAGGCCGGCCGCGTCCGTAAGCAACTCTGGTATCGAGAGTTGCTTTTGCGGTAAAAATGCTCTACGCTCCTTTTTTGGAGCCTAACGCAGCATTTGTTTGAACTCTCGATACCAGAGTTAATTTTATGGTGCGGCCAGAAAAAAGCCCGCGGAGCGTTAACAGCCCTTTTACCGCCGAACTCCAAATCTAGGCCAATGTATTTTAGAGCAGCGAGATACCAACATTGATAAGGAATCTGACATTAAGCTTTTTTTAAAAAATGGGCACCACTCATTAAATCACTTACAGAAACAGAAATAGATCAAATAATATTTCCCTTCCAAAACTCAGAGATGGTACTTTTGGGAATATGGTAAAGGAAGATGTATTCTGATTTCTCCCCTTCTTTTGTGCAAGGTGTGGGGGGTTCTTCCTCCTTTTTTTTTTTTTTTTTTCTCTCCATTTCATTTTCTTATGGTTGTTGTATTGTTGTTCAGGGAAAACAACAAGGGGGGGGACAAAAAAAGGGGGAAAATATATTCCAACAGGAAAATAAGTATGGATTGTTTATTGTCGATTAAGTTTATTGGTTTATCTAATTCCTTTCCTTGAAACTATATGAAAATGTATAAACCTGTTCAAATACAATAAAAAGTATTTATAAAAAATTGCATGCTCTATCTGAATCACAAAAGAAAAAAATTTGGGTTCAGTGTCCCTTTAAGGATACACTAAGAGCAAGTGAATGTCCTTTTGTCATATATAATGCTAAAACCTTATACGAGCAGGTATTATCTAGACGGTACTTATACTCAGTAGATGTCGAGATTTACCTACAGTATTAGATGTCATCTGGATGCTCATAGCAATAATAGGTATCATTATACCCCTGAAAATTGAGAGACCCACTCAGGTATACCAAACGGCTCAATTACTCCCCATCCTTAAGGGGGACACCAATACCACTGATCTGATAGAATATGCTACCTGAATCTAATCTAGAGATACATTTTGGCACTGTGGTACTTGAGTATGACCCAATGGTACTGTGCTATACACAACTAGATACCCACTGCAAGTACTAAATTATTAAACCCCTATACCGCCACATACCCACCGCAAGTACTAAACTAATAACCTCTATACTGCCATATACTCCAGACACAAACTAACCTAACACCTAACCCCCCTATAAACTAAATCCCCAAACAAAATAAAATTCTAACAAAAAAATGTAAAACTAAACTGCCAAAAACCACAAACGCAATCTAACGCTACTCTACTCTAACACCTAACCCTCTAAATTAAGCCCCCTAAATTACTATTGGATGATTAGAATTTAAATTTAAAGGCTTTCTTGCTATTGGCTGATTTAAATCTAAATTCTGTATATTGGGGTTCCGCACTTCAGTGTGTAGCGGCGACCGCATGAGGAGGACTCATAGACAAGAGCTGAAGAAAAGAACATGCAGAGTGGAGACGGCGGAAGAGTCTGCCAAAGTCCACCTCCATGAAGATGGGCCCCCAAAGCCATGATGAAGAGGGCCCCAACATAGAAGAAGATTGCAGAGTGGAGACGCGGAAGAGGTTGCCAAAGTCCACGTCTGCCACTGCGAAGATGGGCCCCCAGCGCAAGGAACCGGGATGAAGAGTGCCCAACGTCAGATCAAGAGGTGCCGGATTTACCAAAAGTGAGTACAACTTTTAAGGTTAGTTAGGGCTTTTTGGGCTGGGTTTTTTATTTTTTAAAAAAGGCTTTTTTATTTGTATACTTCTTTTCTAGGATAGGTTTTTTTTAGGTAGATTTTGTTATTTTGGGGGGTGGGGGTTACCCCACACAAGGCCCTTTTAAGGGTTTTTGTAGTTTATTTAAGTGTTAGGGTTTAGTTTTTTTTGCTTTGAGTGGATTTTTTTATTTTATGGGGCATGTAGATTAGTGTTAGGTATAATTGTGTTTTGTTTTTTATTTTGGATACTGTAGTTTATTATTTTTTGAAACTTAGATTTTTTAATTTTATTGAAACTTAGTTTAGAAGGGGTGGTTAGGTGTTAGTGTAGTTCTAGTTTGTGTTGGAGGTGATGGTTTACGACTTAATCTCCTAATTACTCCCAATACCTGTATGGGGGTTGATTAGGTGATTATTGATGGTTACCATTTATTAGGCCTTAATCTCCTAACCAACTCCATGCCTATATGGGGGTTGATTAGGTGATAAGATTAGGGAAGGTTAGGGGTTAATAGTGCATTTATCTACAATTTTTTAAATATGATGCATTCTTATGTATGATGCATATTCCTTTAACTACTGTATATAAATTAATATGTATGTATTAGTTTGAGTTGTGTTTTTTTATTACAAACATAAATATATATTTTAAAACTGATATTTATGTTACAAAAGGCATTAGTATTACAACTGTTTTATTATATAACAGACATGCAGTAATGTAATACTATAACTATAATGCAATTGTCATTTATAACATAAATATCTATTTTAAAAATATATCTATATTTAAAATAATAAACACATCAAGCAAGAATATCTACATTTTAATTTATATATCCAATACTTAAAGGGACAGTCTACGCCAAAATGTTTCTTATTTAAAAAGATAGATAATCCCTTTATTACCCATTCCCCATTTTTGCATAACCAACACAGTTATATTAATATACTTTTTACCTCTGTGATTACCTTGTATCTAAGCCTTTGCAGACAGCCTCCTTATCTAAGTGCCTTTGACAGACATGCAGTGTAGTCAGTCAGTGAAGACTCCTAGATAACTTCACGGGAGTGAGCACAATGTTATCTATATGACACATGTGAACTAGGACAGTCTAACTGTGAAAAACTTTCAAAATGCTCTGAGCTAGGAGGCGGTTTTCAACTGTTTAGAAATCAGTTTGAGCCTAGCTAGGTTTAGCTTTTCAAAAATACCACCAAGGGAACAAAGCAAATTTGATGATAAAAGTAAATTGGAAAGTTGTTTAAAATTGCATGCCCTATCTGAATCATGAAAGTTTAGTTTTGACTATACTGTCCCTTTAATATGCATTAAAAATTACCATGCCTTTTATTTCAAACATTGTAGATATAATGTAGTCAGGCCTTGCATTGATATTCAATATTTAAACTGTTATGCATGTATATCACATAATCCTTTAAGTATTGCATATACATTAAAATATATGTATGTTAGATTGTTGTGTTTATTTGTGATAACATAGATATATATGTTAATATATGTTTATGCTATAGTAGTCAGTAGCATTAAATTATATTTTTACATAACAGAAATGCAGTTAAGTAGAACTATAATGTTAATTATACTGTCCTTATTAATTTAGCCACCAATCAGCAAGCACTACCCAGGTGCTGAACCAAAAATGGGCTGGCTCCTAAGCTTACATTCCTGCTTTTCAAATAAAGGTACCATGAGAACTAAGAAAATTTGATAATATGAGTATTAAAAGTTGCTTAAAATTGTATTTTATATCTGAATAATGGAAGAAAAAAATTGTGTTTTATATCCCTTTAATTTATCCCCTAACCAATTGGTCGATCTATAAAACCATTTTACTAATGACCATATTAAGCACTTAGGTGTTCTACTCTCAAAACAGTTCAGCCCATATGATTCAACTAAACTATCCTACTTTAATTTCTGAAATCAGAAACTTACTAGAGAGATGGGACTTTAGAGAACTCTCTTGGCTTGGTAGGATCACTACTATTAAAATGTCCCTAAAGTGTTATACTTATTTAGATGCCTCCCATTCAATGTCCCTCCAACAATTACATCAAATATTTATTAAATATGTTTGGAGAGGAAGTAACCCAAGAATTATTAATAAAATCCAGGATGATATTTACTTGAGGAGTCCTCTTTAACTTCAGTACTTCATCTCTCTGATGTTATTTGGGCTCCTGAATATCACTCTCTCGTTAAATTGGTCACCAATCCAATAGTCAAACATAATTTCACTCAATGGACGAGTTTGCGGAATCACTTGAAAATTGCTCCACATCCTTCCCCTGTCCATCAATTCAGGAGGCTTCTTTTTAACATGTCTAATATGCAGACAGATGCATGAATAAATATGGAATTTACTAAAGTATCAAATTTTTATACCCAGGATTCTATGTCTATAGTTGACTCCATAGTGAAAGTAGCTCAGGACCCCTCCTGGTTATATTTTGAGTCGCTTAGAGTTTTTAGCTTTCTTAAAACATGGGGATTCCCTAGAACAGTGATGTCTAACCTTGGCACTCCAGATGTTTCAGAACTACATTTCCCATGATGCTGTACTGGACTTCAGAGTGCCTAAGCATCATGGGAAATGTAGTTCTGAAACATCTGGAGTGGTTTGCCATCACTGCCCTAGAGAGTCCTTTAGAGACCCCACTGACTGGAAAACAAGATGGCTCAATAGCAGTACATTATATAAAGGTTTAACTCTGCATTATACTTACTTATTGTCTAATTATTCCCATGACCTTTCTTGGTAAGTCAGAGCTTGGGCCAGAGAACTTAATAGGGAAATATCTGAACAAGACTCAGATAAAGCAGTAAGAACTATCAAAACACATTAAGCTGTGTGACAATTCTAGAAGAATACTTAAAATTGTTATTGAAATGGCATTGTCAGGCTGATGAAAATGCAGCCAACCTGCTCTCCCTATTGTCGGAGATTATAAAGTGAACTAGGGTCTGACCTACATGTTTAGTGATCTTGCCCGAAACTTACATCCCTGTGGTGAAATGTCTATTCTTTGTTAGCCTCTTTGTATATTCACCCTGAGAGTTCACCTAGGCTAGCTCTCCTACACATAATAGATGACAAGATCCCAGACAGGTCCAAAAAACTTTTAATCTACATTTTTGCTGCAACAAAATGATGCATTGCCAAGGATTGGAAAATGCTGTATCCCCCTATTGGGAGATATGCCTGTTTATACAAATTTAGACTCTCTAGATCCTCTCTGTGTTCTTAAAATTCTGTGTACACTTCTATATGTAACCCCTTCCTTATCTATCTTTGGTGAGAATGATACAGGTTGGACGGTCACCTTTGACGCTGTGGCTTCACAGGAATGACCTAAGTCTCCGCTGGAGTAGGGAGTCTGGGACATCTTGATTAATGTAACATACAGTGCCTCCACTCAGTGATAACAATTTTCAGGGAACCCACAACACTGAGACAATGAGTTCCCCACAACATGCAATAATAAACAGAAGCAGATAATAAAGTAACACAGAATATATTTAAATGCAAATAGAACAACATATAAATAACATAACAGTCCCACACTTTGCAGGGTACCCTTTTTCCCAAAATACACTGCTAAGTAAAGTCCCTTGTGGTGGTGCACGTTGGGGCCCTTAGTAAGTTTCAGATATCTGTTTAGTGTGAGGGATAACTGTAACTGTTCCACTACCTGAATCCTCCTGTAGAATGTTCTAGAAAAGGTCTGGCTGCTTTCTCTGCTGCTTGTTTTTTCCACTTAAGTGCTGACAGTCTGAAATGACAGCTCACTCTAGGCCTACTGTAGCTGTTTCTTACTGTGACATCAGGCTGAGTGTTCACAGCATGCAGGGTCCTGGATGCTTTATTTCCACTTAAGTGCTGACAGTCTGAAATGACAGCTCACTCTAGTCCCAATGCAGTGTTCACAGCATGCAGGGTCCTGGATGCAGCCTTTATCATCCCAGGCAGAATCACACACACATCTTTCAGCAGCCCTGAACAGCTCTGACTAAAATCTCTCTGAAAAACTGCCAGCCTCTGATTGGCTCTCACTACCATGTGATGCAGGGTTGAGCAAAGGGCAAAGTGCAAAGTGCAGTTAATCCCTGCAGCAAAATGACAAAAGGCTACATTCTCCCCCCTGTAAAATTCCTGCCTTCCACTGGCAGGGCAGATACATTAAATAATTAAACATCACTCTGGCACAAGTAACAAACTAATCTAATACAGCTGTGTTCCTGTACCTAACAATGTATTCAAGGTGTCAAGGGCATGTAATACTTGTATGACCTTGTAGTGGGACTCTTGCCAGTATGTGGGTTCCCCTACTCGGTCATAAGTGAATAATCTTGGTGGACGCCTTTGTCTTTGACTTCCTCTTGAGTCTCTTTGTGGCAACTGTTGAATTCCTCCAGAAGTAGATCTTCTCACTGCTCTGTTTGGAAAAGGTGCTATAGCTTGAGGCCTAGGTCTCCCCATAGAATATGTATCTGTGTCAGTAGATCTAGGGATGAAGTTGGGGCTTTCAGGATTAAGATCTGACTGAGGAGAAGCAACAGGAGGGTCAGAAGCGTCTGGCTGAGCATCAGGAGGTGTCCACCACTCTTGCTCTAAACCTGAATTGTCATGGTTTCCTTCACTAGAATTATCTGCTTCCTTCACTTCTGGTTGACCAACAGGTAACAAATGATTTTGATGCCATGCCTTAATTCGGCCTTCAGGCCCTTTTATTTTGTATACAGGAAGTCCTGGAAGCTTGGAAACCACTTCAAAAAGGGTGCCTTTCCACCGGTCAGTGAGTTTGTGTTTTCTGATAATACCTAGGTTTTTAAGGAGTACCTTATCTCCTGGCTGAATTTCACTATGCCTGACTTTAGCGTTATAACGTCTTTTGTTATTTTCGTTAATCCGGGAACTAGCCTTCTCTGCCAGGTCATAGGCTCTTTGTAGACTCTGTTTCAAGTTGCAAACGTACTGGTAATGTGGGACATGGGCCATTCCATCAGAAGATACATCAAACTGAAGATCTATTGGAAGCCTTGCTTCTCGACCAAAAAGCAAGTAATAAGGAGAATATCCTGTAGATTCATGTCTTGTACAATTGTATGCGTGAACCATGACTTCAACATGCCTACTCCAGGTTCTTTTCTCTGTATCGTTAAGGGTCCCTAACATGTCCAACAGGGTACGGTTGAACCTTTCAGGAAGAGCATCCCCTTCAGGATGGTAAGGAGTAGTTCTGGACTTTTCAATGTTTAGCAGTTTCAAAAGTTCTTTTATGAGTCGGCTTTCAAAGTCACGACCCTGATCAGAATGAATTCGGCTGGGTAACCCGTAGTGAATGAAAAACTTCTGCCATAGCACTTTGGCAACTGTGGTGGCTTTCTGGTCTTTAGTAGGGTAAGCTTGAGCATACCTGGTGAAATGATCAGTCACTACCAGTACATTTCCTACTCCTGCTGAATCAGTCTCAATACACAGAAAATCCATACAGACTAGCTCCATGGGGCCAGAGCTCTTTAGGTGGCCCATTGGCGCAGCTCGGGTAGGTAGAGTTTTCCTCTGAATACACCTTCGGCAATTATGACAATGCCTCTCCACAGACTCTCTCATTTTTGGCCAGAAGAAACGATTTTGCACCAATCCAAAAGTTTTGTCCACCCCCAGGTGTCCATGTTGGTCATGCAAGGATCTTAGTACCATTCCTCTATACTTTTCTGGTAATACCAACTGTCTTCGTCCTGGGTGATCATGATATTGAATGAGCCTATAGAGAAGTCCCTTCTCAATACGGAAACGGCTCCATTCTCTCTTGAATAGTTGTTGCAACTCAGCAGGTAAACAGTTCAAGTATTTTTGGCACCCATTCTTAACAGCTTTTAATAATGGGCCCACTGTTGGGTCTTGAGCTTGAGTTTGTTGTTTATCCTCATTACTGATGCTTGTCCACTGGGGCAGGTTAACTGGGTAACACATAGCCTCTGGAACTGCCTCAGCACTACAACTGAGTGAGTCGATGCATCTCAATTCAGAAAAGTTAACCCATCCATCTTCAGTGATAGAGGTCTGACACAATGCCCTTACTCCAGGGCCAGGGATTTCAATCCAATCTTCTTTATCTGTCTCTGGAGGAAGTCCAGGTCTCCGAGATAAAGCATCAGCTCCCACATTAGTAGATCCAGGCTTGTATTTCAATGAGAAGCTATAGTTGGACAAAGCTGCAAGCCAGCGATGTCCAGTGGCATCTAGTTTAGCTCTGGTCAAGATATAGGTGAGGGGATTGTTGTCGGTCCTCACCTCAAATTCTGCACCATACAGGTAATCATGTAGTTTATCTACAATAGCCAACTTCAATGCCAGAAATTCTAGTTTATGCACTGGGTAATTCTTTTCAGCTTTAGACAAGCTCCGACTAATGTAGGCAACAGGCCTCAGCCCCTCAGGATGTGCCTGGTGGAGAATGCCTCCAAGCCCTTCCATGCTGGCATCTACATGAAGCACAAATGGTTTCTCAAGATCTGCATATGCCAGTACAGGAGCTTCAGTCATCTTACTTTTAAGTAGCTGAAAAGCCTCTTCACAGGAATTAGTCCACTTATCTCCTATGGGTTTCTTGGAATGCAGGCTCTTCTGCTTGGCATTCTCTCCAGGCTCCAATTTCAGAAGATTGTGAAGACTTCTGGCTATCTTGGAATAACCTTCTACAAAACGACGGTAGTAACCGCAGAACCCCAAGAATGAACGTAGCTCTTCAATATTCTGTGGTCTTGGCCAATTTACCACTGCTTCTATTTTTGCTGGGTCTGTGGCCACACCTCTGCAGAAACTATATGTCCAACATAAGTCACTGAGCTTCTTGCAAATTTGCATTTGTCAACTGATAACTTCAGACCTTCAGCTTGCAATCGATCTAACACCCTCAGCAACCGATTTTCATGTTCTTCAGGGGTTCTTCCAAAAATTATTATATCATCCAGATAAACAAGGCACTCTCTTGGACTAAGGTCCCCAAGGGTCTTTTCCATTAATCTCTGGAAAGTTGCTGGGGCCCCGGTAATCCCTTGTGGCATACGGGTAAACTGGTAGAAACCCAAAGGGCAGATGAATGCTGTTTTCTCTTGGTCTTCTTTTTTCATGGGAACTTGATAATATCCAGAGCGGAGATCCAATACACTAAACTATTTGCTACCAGATAGAGCATTCAGTAGATCTTCTATTCGGGGTAGTGTATACTGGTCAGGAATTGTTCGTTTATTTAAAGTTTGATAGTCTATACACAATCGCACAGAGCCATTCTTTTTCCTCACCACAACAATGGGAGAAGCATAGGGACTTCTAGATTCTTTGATAATGCCAGTATCTTCCATTTCTTGCAAGATGTTTCTCACATCCTCAACATCTCGTGGTGCTATACGTTGAGACCTCTCACGAAAGGGAGCAGAGTCCGTCAATCTTATGGTGTGTTGTGCACTCCTGCAACACCCTACATCCATGTCTTTAGTTGAGAAGACTCCTCTTCTGGTTTTTAGAGCTTTAAGCAATCTCTCTTTCCATTCAAATGGTAAACTTGAGTCTTCAAAATCAAACTCCAATTCTCCTGAGGAGTTGACTGCTGGTTCTATGGGAAGGGCGGAAATTGGGGTTATTTCCTCTAAGAGGTGAAGGATTCCCAATTCTTGACAATGATCAATATGGACATCTCTTGGGGACAGATTACAGACAGTTACTGCACAAATGCCTGTTGTGCCTTTCTGCCAATCCTTGACTTCAGGCATAATCATCCAGCCCTTTCGAATGTCCTCTTCAGGAATAGATTCTACACAATAGATCTGTGCACAATTAATCATACCCTCCTGTAAGGTGGGTACAGCTTTAACAGATTTCATTTCTCCAGGTCGTAAAGTCAAAGGCTGGGGGCCCCAGTAATGGAACTGCCCAGTCAGTGATTCTTGAGCTAATTTGTGACATTCGTGTCTTAGGGCAGGCTCCAATTCAGCCATCTGATTAATGGATACATTTCCTACCTCTTGCAAGTAGGATCTAAACAAGTTTCGAACCATACTAGTGTTGGTTCCCAGGAAAATGGAGAAACTTGATTGTTTAGGAGTAGGGCACAACAGAGCCTCCACATCCATGGAGCAAGTCTTTCCAGTGTTCAGTTGTGGGATGACAATCTGCACTCTGACTACTCCTTCTACTGTACAGGCTTGTGAACCTAGCCCCCATAAACTGACATCTTTAGCTGTGGCAATAGGTAAGTGACGTAGGTGAGCATCATAAAATGATCTGAAGATAATGGTCACCTGGGATCCAGTGTCTAGCAATGCAGAAGCTGGGATGCCCTCAACCATAAGTGATACCAGTGGCTTGGGTCCAACTCTGATACTTGCAGCTGTTTCCAGGCTCTTAATGTGACACTTCTTCCAATGAGTCCACTTTTTTTTTCTAGAAACTTTTCTTTTGGGTAAGGTATCTGTGACAAAGTTTTCAACCTGAAGAACATCTTCTTTATGTGTACAATGGGATGCTATATGCCCAAGCCCATTACATCTAAAACACCTGAGAGGTTTGTCATGTTTATTATCCTAGGTAGTTGAATTGATTGATTCACAATTTCTGGGTTGAGGTTCTTTTTTCTCTTTTGTACTTTTGATTTTCTTGAGCAGAGGATTTCTCAGGAGCTCTTATCCGTGAACGAGTAAGATGAGTCTTCTCTATAGTCCTTACTTCCTTCATTACTTCAGCAAAAGATAGAACCTTTTTAATACATAAAAGATTCTCCAAGGTGGCTGCACAGGAGTCTCCAGGTAGTGTTCCTCTAAGGAGCTGTTTGCACCGGTATTTGTCAATTTCAGATGCGGGAATGATCCCTTTCTCCACTTATGTTCCTACTATGAGTTCTACTCTCACAACATAGGCTGACAGTTTTTCACCTTTTACTTGAATTGTATTTGCATATCGTTCTCTCAACTCAAACTCATCTTCTTCCTCTGCATATGCAGTCATTATAATTTGAAGGAGCTCTGATGCAGAAGCTTGAGGATGGATAATTTGATGGTGCCTTACCAGGTCTAAGGCCGGACCTTTTAAACCTTCTATGAGCCTTTGTCGTTTCACATCCTCAGAACAAGCCCATTCTCTAAGAAGCTGCAAAGTAGTGTCTCTCCAGGATTTGAAGCACTCTTCTCCAACAGGAGAAGGGTCAATCCCAGAGAAAATCTTCAATCTCTTGTAATTGTGAATGAGTTGAGCTTGGGTCAGTTCCACCGCTAATTGTTTAAGTACATTTGTTATGGGAGAAGAAATCTCTTGCTTAGGAGAATCATTCTTTAGTCTCCTTTCACTTACTATAGAACTGCCTTCAGAATTATTTACATTTAAATCATCTTCAGACTCACTGTCACTATTTTGAAATATCAGGTCAGAATCATCACCCTCCTCGTGGTCAGAATCTCCTTCTGGGTATACTATCAGGCACCCTTTAGGGTCTGCTCCAGGTATAGGGATTCTAGTTGTTCCTTTTTCTGGATTTATATCCTGGTTCCCCTGAACAAGGGTCACACCATGAGTTCCTGTTTTCTTAGCCTGAACTATGGCAGGGTTTTCCAACCCAGGGATCAGTTTTAGGGCATCTATAAACTTCCTCCGGCTGAGTCCAATAGGAGTTTGCACAGCCACAACCTTCTGGGGAGGAACCCTCATTATTCTAGCCCACTCTCTAACATCTCTGGGTGATGGAACAGGGGTCTTGCTTAAACACTTCTTACTGTCCCAGTTCATCTCAGCAGTGCCTCCATCTGTAACCCCTTCCTTATCTATCTTTGGTGAGAATGATACAGGTTGGACGGTCACCTTTGACGCTGTGGCTTAACAGGAATGACCTAAGTCTCCGCTGGAGTAGGGAGTCTGGGACATCTTGATTAATGTAACATACAGTGCCTCCACTCAGTGATAACAATTTTCAGGGAACCCACAACACTGAGACAATGAGTTCCCCACAACATGCAATAATAAACAGAAGCAGATAATAAAGTAACACAGAATATATTTAAATGCAAATAGAACAACATATAAATAACATAACAGTCCCACACTTTGCAGGGTACCCTTTTTCCCAAAATACACTGCTAAGTAAAGTCCCTTGTGTTTGTGCACGTTGGGGCCCTTAGTAAGTTTCAGATATCTGTTTAGTGTGAGGGATAACTGTAACTGTTCCACTACCTGAATCCTCCTGTAGAATGTTCTAGAAAAGGTCTGGCTGCTTTCTCTGCTGCTTGTTTTTTCCACTTAAGTGCTGACAGTCTGAAATGACAGCTCACTCTAGGCCTACTGTAGCTGTTTCTTACTGTGACATCAGGCTGAGTGTTCACAGCATGCAGGGCCCTGGATGCTTTATTTCCACTTAAGTGCTGACAGTCTGAAATGACAGCTCACTCTAGTCCCAATGCAGTGTTCACAGCATGCAGGGTCCTGGATGCAGCCTTTATCATCCCAGGCAGAATCACACACACATCTTTCAGCAGCCCTGACTAAAATCTCCTCCCAGGAAGTCTCTGAAAAACTGCCAGCCTCTGATTGGCTCTCACTACCATGTGATGCAGGGTTGAGCAAAGGGCAAAGTGCAAAGTGCAGTTAATCCCTGCAGCAAAATGACAAAGATAGTTTAAAGATAGTTTAAACAAGCACTACCCTTAGGGGCCTACTTATCAAGCCGTCAACTGTGCTGCAATCGACGGCACCAATACGCTCACCTGATATAGCCTAACATCGTGGCCGCGGACCTGAATACGTTCTCCATATTTATCTAAAAAGCTGTCAAAAAGCAGCGCACCAAGTATGGGGCGATGAGCAGCGGACTGTTGTTAACTAAACAGTCATTGATCTCGCTGCTCTTCGGCTTTTTCACAGCTTTATTTATATACTGCCACTAAACACCGCCACTATACTAAACTGTTTAACTCCTATCCCGCCGCACCCGGACCCGGCTGCAACTAAATAAAGTTATTAACCCCTAAACCGCCGCTCCCGGACCCCACCACAACTCTAATAAAGTAATAACCCCTATCCCATTGCTCCCAGACCCCACTGCAACTAAATAAAGTTATTAACCCCTATCCCACTGCTCCTGGACCCCGCCGCAACTAAATGAAGTTATTACCCCCTATCCCACCGATCCCGGACCCCGCCGCAACTAACTAAAGGTATTAATCCCTAAACCCCTGGCCTCCCACATCACTAGCACTTACTAAACCTATTAACCCCTAAACCGCCAGCCCCCCACATCACCATAAACTAAATTAAACTATTAACCCCTAAACCTAACAACCCCTTAACTTTACATTAAATATTAACTCATCCCTATCTTATAATACATTTAAACTTACCTTTAGATTTAAATTAAACTATATTAAACTATTAATTAATCTACCCTAACTATTATACTAAAATTACATTACAGTAAACTATATTAAACCCTACTCAAATAATTTAAATCTACAATAAAAAATTACAAAGTTACAAAAAAACTAACAACTAAGTTACAAAAAAACAAACAAACACTAAGTTACACAAAATAAAAAATACGATTTAAACTAATTAAACCTAATCTAAGAGCCCTATAAAAATAAAAAAGCCCCCCCCCCAAAAAAAACCTTAACCTACAATAAACTACAAATAGCCCTTAAAATTGCCCCCCAAAAAATCAGCTCTTTTACCTGTAAATAAAAAATACAAATACCCCCCCAACAGTAAAACCCACCACCCACACAACCAACCGCCCCAAATAAAAACCTAACTAAAAAAACCTAAGCTCCCAATTGCCCTGAAAAGGGCATTTGGATGGACATTGCCCTTAAAAGGGCATTTAGCTCTATTGCTGCCCAAACCCTAATCTAAAACTAAAACCCACCCAATAAACCCTTAAAAAAACTAACACTAACCGCTGAAGATCCACATACAGTTTTGAAGATCCGACATCCATCCTCAAAGAAGCCGGGAGAAGTCCTCATCGAAGCCGGCAGAAGTCTTCATCCAAGCGACCAAAGTCTTTATCCAAGCCTACAGAAGTCTTCACCCAGACGGCATCTTCTATCTTCATCCATCCTGCTCCATCTTCAAGACATCCGGCGCGGAGCATCCTCTTCCATCGACGTCTTCTTCTACAATGAAGGTTCCTTTAAATGACGTCATCCAAGATGGCGTCCCTTAGATTCCGATTGGCTGATAGAAATCTATCAGCCAATCGGAATTAAGGTTGAAAAAAATCCTATTGGCTGTTGCAATTAGCCAATAGGATTGAGCTTTCATCCTATTAGCTGATCCAATCAGCCAATATGATTGAGCTTGCATTCTGTTGGCTGATTGGATCAGCCAATAGGATGAAAGCTCAATCCTATTGGTTGATTGCAACAGCCAATAGGATTTTTTCAACAATTTAGATTAGGGTTTGGGCAGCAATAGAGCTAAATGCCCTTTTAAGGGCAATGCCCATTCAAATGCCCTTTTCAGGGCAATGGGGAGCTTAGGTTTTTTTAGTTAGTTTTTTTTTGGGGGGGTTGGTTGTGTGGGTGGTGGGTTTTACTGTTGGGGGGTATTTGTATTTTTTTATTTACAGGTAAAAGAGCTGATTTCTTTGGGGCAATGCCCCCCAAAAGGCCATTTTAAGGGCTATTTGTAGTTTATTGTAGGTTAGGGGTTTTTTTTATTTTGGGGGGGCTTTTTTATTTTCATAGGGCTCTTAGATTAGGTGTAATTTGTTTAAATCTTTGATAATTTATTTTTTATTTTGTGTAACTTAGTGTTTATTTTTTTTGTAACTTAGTGTTTGTTATTTTTTTTAACTTAGTTGTTAGTTTTTTTGTAACTTTGTAATTTTTTATTGTAGATTTAAATTATTTGAGTAGGGTTAGGTGTTTAAATATATAATATAGTTAATTTAATTTGTAGTTTAATGTAATTTTAGTATAATATTTAGGATAGATTAATTATTAGTTTAATATAGTTTAATGTAATTTTAGTATAACAGTTAGGGTAGATTAATTAATAGTTTAATATAGTTTAATGTAATTTTAGTATAACAGGGTAGGTTAATTATTAGTTTAATATAGTTTAATTTAAATCTAAAGGTAAGTTTAAATTTATTAGGGATCAGTTAATATTTAATATAAAGTTAGCGGGTTGTTAGGTTTAGGGGTTAATAGTTTAATTTAGTTTATGGCGATGTGGGGGGCTGGCGGTTTAGGGGTTAATAGGTTTAGTAAATGCTAGTGATGTGGGAGGCCAGGGGTTTAGGGGTTAATACATTTATTTAGTTGCGATGGGCTCCGGGAGTGGCGGGATAGGGGTTAATAACTTTATGTAGGTGGCGGCGGTGTCGTGGCGGTAGATAAAGGGTTAATAAGTATAATGTAGGTGGCGGCGGTGGCGGGGCGGCAGATTAGGGGTTAATAACATTATGTAGGTGGCGGCGGTGTAGGGGGCGGCAGATTAGGGGTGTTTAGACTCTGGGTACATGTTAGGGTGTTAGGTGTAAATGTAACTTTATTCTCCCATAGGAATCAATGGGATATCGGGCAGCAGCGAACATGAGCTTTCACTGCTTTCAGACTCCCATTGATTCCTATGGCATCCGCCACCTCCAGGGCTGCAGATTGAAAACCAGGTACTCTGGGCCGGAATAGTGGCGAGCATACCTGGTAGATATTTGTTAACTAGCAAAAGTAGTCAGATAGTGCCGAATTTGCATTCGGAACATCTGTAAAACGTAAGCATCGATCTGTATCGGACTGAAACCGGTGGATCGTATGTTACGTCATAGATTTCAACTTTTGCCGGTCTGTAGGCTTTGATAACTAAGGGGAATCAAGCTCGCCACAATTACGCTGCGGAATTCCAGCGTA
The DNA here is from genome assembly GCF_027579735.1 of Bombina bombina. Classification (NCBI taxonomy): domain Eukaryota; kingdom Metazoa; phylum Chordata; class Amphibia; order Anura; family Bombinatoridae; genus Bombina; species Bombina bombina. Next base: position 352,310,971 of record NC_069500.1, read on the forward strand.
TTTGCGGTTGACGGCTTGATAAATATCCCTCTTAGTCTCATACTCCCCCCACCTTAAGTTTTTTTTTTTCTCTTCCTACCTTCATGAGAGATGTCTGCAAACAGCAATAAGAGATGTTGTATCTCTATTTTCCTAATATGGTCTCTGTTTCTTCTATATGACAATACAATTGTACAGTTATTTCTATCACTAATGCTGCTTCTTAGTAATGAACTGAAGATAGTTCTTCGTTACATTGCTTCATGATCTATAGCTTTGATTGTTGAACTTGTTAATTGATATTTTCAATTGAGTGTTCTCTTTTTTCTTTTACTTTACTATTTATATTACTTCATTTATTATTAATAAAGACATCCAGTATGTTTGATCATACTTGTAATTTGTCTAGTATGTGATATATACTAGATTTTATGATCTTGAAAAAAAATGTAAAAACTTGGGGTTAAGCTACTATATAGAGCATAGGTCTAGTAGATCGAGATAATGTTTGATTGTAGGTTGGGGACGGTAATCATTTTAATCTAAGATATGTTTGTACACAAAATATGGAATTGTGTTTTTTCCTTTTTCTCTGATGTACAAGGAAAGATTTTCTTTGTATTCTTGCTCCTCCAATAAATGTTCTGGAAATGTTGATTGTGGGCCAGCTTATGAGTGGAGCGCTAGTTAATGCTCCCACTCAAGCGTTAATTGCACTAGAAGTAAGCTTTTTGAGTTTATCGTGTTGTGCTTGTATTATGAGTTGAAAGTAAACTGCACTCTCACACTAAGCCAATGAGCACAAAAAGCCGAAGTTAGAATATAGCCCGTGTTCTTGTGGAATAAAAACCCACTTTCGCACAAACCCGATAGCATATTCTTATGTGCGCTAAACTGACATGAAATTATGAATATTTCACATTCCAATGTTCTTCACATAGCAGATATGTTTTATTTATTCATAAATACATATTTCTGCAATCTGTATGTATCTGATGGTATGTTCGTAATATGTATATATATATATATATATATATATATATATATACACACACACACAAACAAAAAGGTATTGGCGCACATCCATTTTCAAAAGCACAACATATTTTTTGAACTGCTTCAAAAAATTGCCTGCAAAAAACATCAAGAGACAACTATTATTTTTAAATAAAACTGGTATCTTAGTCACACAATATGGCCATATTCTGCTTAGCAAGTCACCACTTACAAGGTGCCCCAGATACTATAGACTGGTCCTAACACTACAGTCCTTTGCCTCAGAGGGCTGAATATATATATATATATATATATATATATATATATATATATATATATATATATATATATATATATATATATCAGGGACATGCACTCATAGGAGGCAGGGGAGGCAGTGCCTACCCTGCCATATGTGGCCAAAGCTTAATTAAATTTTAATTAAAAAAAAAAAGTCCTAAAAAAATATTTTTCCCCCATGTAATGCTATGGAGAGGCTGGTACAGGAACGCTTCTCTCCATTGCAGTACATGGGTCAAAGGAAAAGCTGTGCTGCAGCGCCACCTGTGTTCTGTCAATATATTAGCAGCAAAAATTGGGATCAATAGGAGGCACCTCTCTTGATGCCTCCTAGCAAGTGAAGGATATATAGATTAATCAGAAGGAGGATGCAGTGAGCA